>NW_028297182.1:8054702-8329837 GCF_055798465.1 Pogonomyrmex barbatus | reverse complement strand
CCTCGCTCGTTTTAGTTTGGTTGGTCGGTCGGTGTTATGGCCGCCGCCGCTCGAGTAGTGGCCCCACCGTATATCACTCACTCACTCTCACTCGTGCGAGCGCTCGGTTCGCATACGCGACGATACGATACGATACGAGACGATACGATACGAGACGAGACGAGACGAGACGAGACGAGACGAGACGGGACGGGACGGGACGGGACGAGATGAGAACGCGGAGACGCGATCCGCAACCAACTAGTCCCAGACTTACGGCGTACACACGTCCGTGTCTCAGCGGCGCGATTCGGCACACGTATCAATGGCTCGCGTCGTGCTTCGTCGATGTGATCCTCGAGCTTGACGCGGTCGAGTCCCTTTCCGTGCCCATGGCGATCTCGCGGATCTAGAAACTAACGATCGCAGCACCAACAATGGCTACGCATTCTTCCGCGACGTACCGAAATGGTCCCGTTCCGCCGTTCCGCACGCACGACCTGTCCGTCTACCTCCCTCGCCGCGCACTGCCGCGACGAGCAACGACTTTGACGAGCCGAACATAGCCGAACGCAAGCGCGCCAATTACGAACCACCACAGCGACGCCTAACGGGGATTCCGTGGTCTCTTTATTTCGATAGAAACGGATCTATTGTCGATATCAATCCTATTGGATGATTGGGAACTGCGGGGGCGTCGCTACGCGCCACTCCTGGTCCATCCATCCATCCATCCGAATTCTTACAAATCCCACGCTAGACTGTATCGCGCGGAACAGGGACGCATGGGAGAAGCTTCTAGAAGTAGTATTTGAGGTATATGGAAAAATCCGGATTCATCGATTGAGATATAGGACAAAAATTCAGGTGTTAGCCTGAATATTATCTAAATACTTATATACATAAAGACAAATGGAAATATGTACTGGCATTCATAAATTCTTTATTTGGTTATATACGTGTACACTTGAGCAACCAAGGCTAAAATCAACGGTTAATTTCCATCGTTTCATTATTCACCCATAATGCACTTTCGATGAAGATGAAATGTAGCTGAGTTTTCTTTCTTTTATATAATAATAATAATAAAGTTCTGTATCGTCGACCAACTTGTGTATCGTGGAGAATCAGCTTTTGCAGAGCGAGAAACTTAAATGTTGTATGAGTAATCGCTGTGTCGAGTAACGGTCCGATTCCACGATTCTGCTCTGTTGCCACGCGACGCATCATGGGAAAGCGCGAGACGCAAAATCCATAATTACCGACTTCGTAGGTACCGACCGCGTCTCAACGATCGCCTGAGGCGCGTCAAACTAACAGGCGGGACGATTCTAGAAAATCGTCGACACGTGGCGAAGCTTTTCCGCGTGTGGCTTTACGTAGCGTTCCGCCATGACGTGTACGTGGTTATCGATATCGTACAGGTTCCGTTAACGCTATCCAACATGGCGATGCAAAACGATCGATTTCCCCCCTCGTCCGTCTCGACCACGAGATGCCGAATGAACGCGGGAAAAATCCGCGAGTCGCGGATCGACCTGGCGAATAATGTCGTGACACAGCTCATCGGAATCCGCCGTGACTATTTCAAACGTCTCGTGGTGTATACGTGATAACATCGCGCGGCCTTCGCCAATCTGACGCGCGACGCGTCGGGCAGAATCGTGGACTCGTGACACACGCCACTACGGGAGTCAAATCAAGTATTCACTCCGCAGTGGCCGCTCGTATCGCCGATAACATGCTCGCGAGAAATATGATAATTTCTAACTAACGTTTTTTTTTTTTTCTCTCAGTCTATCGGGAAACTCCTGGTGGATGGCCGATCGCATGCATTCGACGCGACGGCGTCACCCTTCTCGATGGCACAATATGGCGACGAGCCTTATATATATGTATATGTGTTTTATGTATGTGGAGGCGCGTAATCACACTTCAGGTCCAACACCCGATCACTACCTCGCACTACGCTGGATCAACTCTCACTGCGCGTAACCGCGACGCGAAACGCCGCGGCGTCGCTCGCCGCCTCGGGATTCGACAGCGGCTTCGCCGTGACGAGCGGGACGGCTACGTTGACGGAATAACTGCCAGATATATATATATATATATATATAAATATGTATATCTCTTGATATTGACGAATTTGCCTCGACACTGATGACACGTACTGAGATACGCGAAACTGGGAAAAAAAAGAAGAGAAAAAGACGTACGTACGGCGATATATATACACGATGGTACATCAGACTGTCTGTGCGATTCTCTCTTCCAGCCACATTTAACTTGGCGTTCTTAACGACGATTGGCGCGTGCTACTTACGACGTTTCTCTGACGCGGCCCAATCGTTCGAGGGACCAATATTTGATGAGTCATCTTTTGTGATATGGCATTTCGATACCTGACTGATACGATAACGGTAAATTTTTTGTTAATTTCTGACCAGAAAGTATTGAAGAATTTTTCAAATCTTTTGGACGATGGTCACGTTTCTTTACATGAATAGCCGTTATCTTGTCTATATAAGTCCATACCTGTAAGCTGTAAGCAAACAATAAGAAATTCTTGGAAAAGATACTATAAATCAATCATAAAATGTCAAGAGAAAGTTTCTATTCTAAAAAAATTTCTATCCATTAGCTAGTATAGAAAAAAAAGCAAAAAATTTTTGTCAAAAATTAAAAAGGACATTGGAGCATCACGAAAATTCATTTTTATTAAAATAGACTAGTTTGATTTCGAATTTATATCAATCGCAAGATACGAGGGTTCCGGAGACGATCTTATCACATTTTAATTAAAATATTCTTTTCTGAGTTTTTTCTAACAAATACGTACAACATACGCGTTAATATAAATGTTGTAAAATTGTGATAAAAATAAAAAATATATAATAAATTATAAAATTGATATGCTCTCACATTGACGATGAACACGTGATATTTAATTGAGTAAACAATCAGAATTCTAGAAAAAAATTAGAATTCTATATCAATAAAACGTAGCACGTGATATTGAGATTTTTCATGAATTATATCATCCAAATATATACTTTTCCTCTTTTATTATCCCAACTATTTAATTAATAAATATTTATATATGTTTTGCAGTGAACGTGTACACGTGCATGTGCTTTCTTTTTTTTAAAAAGATAGGATTAAAATAAAAAGAAAGACAAGATCGTATATCTCAAGTAATAAAAATGCAACATGAAATGCTACAGGATATCTATACAAACCAAATTTTAATGTTTTTATATATTTATATGTTTTTATATAAAATATTTTTATATATTTTTATATATCTATGTTCCAACAAGATTGAAATATTTAATTAGATTTTAAAAATCAACATAATTTAATAATATTAGAAATACGTTTAGTATGAAATATTATATTAGGAACACTTATTACATTATTATATCAAACTGAGAGAGAGAGAGAGAGAGAGAGAGAGAGAGAGAGGAGGGGGAATAATAATGATAAAACATAAATAAAAATGACTAAAATTTATTTATATAAATTTATTCTTACATTTCTATTGATTTAAAATATTTTATTTCGAATTCTTGATAAAACGATATAGAAGATCTCGTAAAATGATATAGAAGAAATATAATTCAGTAATCTACATTTAAATTCATAAATCCATATTTATTTCTACTTCTTTCACATTGTATACTTTATGTAAATTTTGATTAATGACGATGTGACTCAAATATCACATGTGTTCGCCTTTTTATATAAAAAAGATTTAAAAACAAGATAGAAATAGGAGAAAGTTTTTTACTAAAATATTATAAATCCACCTCTGTATGTTTGTGGAAATTTTTCAAATTATTCTTGCAGTTGATATAAAAAACTTCGAGAATTATTGGATCTAATATTTGCTTATCTGATAGTGAATAAATATAACGCTTTAAAGTAGTATTCAGAGATTCGAATTTATTTTTTTAAGATATTTAAATAATAGAATTGTCAGATTTGAATTAAAATTTGCAGAGATTTAAAATTCGAATTTGTACAATAATTAAATTCATATTTGAATCCAAATATGGACTCTATAACTAAATATGAGAATAAAAAAAATGACGTAAAAGAATATAGATTATCAAAAATATTTTAAATATTTTAGAAATCAGATTAGATACATTGATGCTTTTCCTCCTTTTCTAGATATAAATTTAAATTCAGATAACAATTCTGGATTCAAATAGCACTTTTGAGTTTTTTAATTAGAATCTATTTTTAATCGTATATTAATACTCAAGATGCCTAATAAAACTTGAAATTAAATATGTATCATAATTCTTTATTAAACAATTCCCCAAACTTCTTCAAATGCTGTACATAATTTGCTACATGTTAAGGCGCCTGAAAGAGGATAGTTACTAATTGCAAAAGTTTCTTCTATATAATCAGCTTTGACCTATAAACAAAAAAAATTTTAAATGCTTGCTTTTAATACAAGAATAATAAAATATCATGTAATAATTTGTAAAGTGATATTTATATTTTTTAACAATTTACTTGTCCATGTGCCATAGCTCCTACTACAATAGCAATTGGATCTTCAGTGGGTACAAGTTCTCGTGGATTTAATACTTTGTTTGAACTAAATGACATTAATATCTTACGACAACCAACTGGTAAATGATTTGTTACTGGATTTTTAATCACTTTAAGGAGCTTCATTGGTCCATCTGATGCTCTAACGCTATATTTATGTAATAATTGTACTACAATAAAATATTTAATATTTTATTATCATATTAAATATTTAATAAGTTTATCAATTGCATCATATGATTAAAAGAAATATTGATTATCTATTTACCCATCAGTCCAGCAAAGCGTTTGAATGTTCTTGGTATTCTGGTCTGTGGATTAATTTCTATCAATACATTTTTTTCTGTATGGATGTAAACTTGCAATAATCCAGCTCGATTCAGCGGACTATCCATTAACATTAATAAACACTGATGAGCAATGTCTGGCCTAGATGTACCCGGATCACGATTATATTTCTTCAGAATGCTTACATGATCATCACAATTCAACAGTTCAAAACTACTTCCAATCTACAATTATGTAATTATGTTTTGTGTTTATTTTTATGAAGTTAAAATCATAAATACAAAAAAATTAGTTAATAAACAAAAAGAATATTACATTTATAAATATGAAAGATACAAGAGAAAACATAGCCTTACTTTTACAGATTCCAGTTGAGCATTTTCCAATATAACGATAAGACGCTTCTCTTGATTTTTGATATGACCTACTTGCAAATGTTTAGGAGCTGGATCATATTCGTAATCAGTCTCGTTATGCTTTTTCCTTTTGTTTCCCATTTTATATTCTTATTAAACAAGACCATTGAAGTTTACCTTTCAGATTTGAGGCACGTGCGACTAGATCAATACAACTAGATACATCAAAATCGACTGTATGTAATCGCTTCAAACTTTTCCAAGTCATCGATAGATGGCGAAGTGATGTCGTATTTGGTAGAGACCATAGACATAGTATAGCTAGGCTAGAGCATGCTATACATCAGGCAATGGGCGAGTGAGAAGAAACAACACCTGATTTTTTCTCTCTCTTTCATAGAAGAAGGTGGGGGAAACATTAAGTGGGAACTGTGTGTTCCCCTTATCATCTCTATCATAGATACAGTCCCTACTTAATGTTTCCCCCACCTTCTTCTATTAGCGAGAGAGAAAAAATGAGAGGTGTTGTTTCTTCTCACTCGCACATGTCGCTCATTAATTGATATATAGTATGCTCGGTCTATCTATACTATGTCTATGATAGAGACACTATAATCAGAGATTATAGTGGTCACGAAAAAACAATTTTTGATTGGTCCGTCATCTTTTGGCTACTCCTACTTATTTTCAAATTCATTAACTACATTAATCTTAAATTGTAATATTATAATTTAAAAACATAAGCGTTTTAAAAGAAATAAAATGTGTATATTTATAAAACTTTATTTTACATAATTATATTATCAATTTATTAATATATATTCTTTAATTTTAACGATTTTAAATTTATTTTTTTTCGCTATTTATCTTTTTCAATACAAGAGCAAAAATTAATGTAATATTATACTGTTACACTATAATATTTTTAATTTTCTGATACACAAAAATTTGTCAAAACGATCCTCTGTAAAATCAATACAATGACAGCTATTTACAAAGTTAGCGCAGCGAGAGAACTCATCGTGGAAAAGTGTCAATAATAAACTTCGAGAAGTATCGATGTCATGTCTTTTTTTAAAAAGGATTATTATACATATTTATTATTATTATAAACAAATTTTATTACAATATAAAATAAAATTTAAAAAATTAAAAAAATAAACATCCACCCATTTTTTATATTAATTTATTACAATTAATTAATTTATGACTTATATTTTGCAATTTTAGTATCTCTAATAATATATTTAATAATATATTATCACGCTTTCCACGTGTTTAATATACATGCACAGTACACTTAAATCAATGCAAAGTAAAAAATATCGCTATTGATTAGAGTGAGATGGTGTATATTTCTTTCTTTCTCGTTCTTTCTTCCTCGGAATTTAGCCAAAACATGGCGGATCAGAGTTGTGGCCAGTCTCTGGGAGTCGATCATGTAATTTTTCCCCTAGGAAGGAAACGTGAAAAATGAAAAGTTTCACGTGAACTTACGATCATATACGATTTTGCGGGATCATGTAACTCTCTCAAACGTGAAAATGTGTAATTTTTCACGTGAACTTTTTCGCCATGTATGCCTTGGTGGCGGAAAGGCGGAAATCTAGGGAATTAATAAATATGCTTCGGAATTAGAAAAGATTAAGGCTGCGTTAGTGTCGGTCCACAATAGGTGATTTAAGCTTTAAGACGTAAGAAATTGACCAATTATAATCGAATATGAAAAGAATAATCGATTATGATTGGTCAATTTCTTACGGCAGAGACACTAGAAATGGAAAACTGGTCAAGGTTTTAATTGGATACAAAATGGCGGACATTAATAAAATGTGTAATAAAATGTTTAAATGTAGTAAAATGTATTAAAATGTTTATTTGTGTGTATCTTCCGTTTCTGTCTCCCTTTTTTCGCATGCGTAGTCAGTGCAGATTGGTTATACTCATTTATATTCAGCCAATCAAAAATTGGCTCGTTTTGGCCAGTCTCCTATTTGTAGTGTCTCTAGCATTTGGTGGAGATTTTTGGTCTTTATAGCTAAATTAGTGTCGATCCACAATAGGTGATTTAAGCTTTAAGAAGTAAGAAATTGACCAATTATAATCGAATATGAAAAGAATAATCGACTATGATTGGTCAATTTCTTACGGTTTAAAAATTAAATATTTATTGTGGACCGATACTTAAGAAGTGCACATTTGTTATACTTAAAACAAAATAAATATATGTTTTAAAATTGACAAAAGCGAGATAGGAAGTTTTAGCGCAAACCAGTGCAGAAACAAAAAATAAGCCTCCCATAATAGAGCCTAATAGAGATGACAAACTTTTGATTAGTTCATCGTTTTTATCAACTCCCGAATTTAAATTTTGATTCAAGTAGGAATTTTATTCAGGTAGAAAAAAAGAAATATGATAAACTTTTTGGAATATTTTTATATTTTCAATGGCACATAGACTTACTGTCGTACTTTATCTAATTAAACATTTAACATAATTAAATTTTTTTAAAACATAAAAACATAACTAATTTTTTTAAAACATGACTAATTTTAATGTTAAAAATAATTGAATAGTTTTTATTTTATCAAGATAAATAGCGTTCGTTCAGCAACCGTACAGCTATCAATATAGCTAAAATAATTGTGACTGCTATGACAACTATTGAAAAAGCCAAAATGCAGTCACAGTTATTTTAGCTGTATTAATATAATTGCTGTCGCAGCCTTTTTGATTATTGTATGACATAAAAGTTAAAATTGAAATAAAATGTTACGATGATCAGTCAGTTTTATTCTGTGTTTGAGTTATTTATCTTCTGAAAATAAATCCTTTGCGACGGCTTCTGGTATCGACAAGCAACTGTGCTTGCCTCTTCAATACATTTCGGGACGGAACTTCATCTTCATCCTCCGAAAGAGGAGCAGCCGGAATCGCAGAAGATGGAAACTTCGGAAACAATGGTTTGCCGCTGTTTATACGTATTGTCTTGCCTTCTATCGAAGTTGTAGCGACTGACATTGTTTCTAACTGAAAAATAAAGACGAATTTATGACTGATTGTCAAATTAAATATTTATATTCGAATTAAATGTCGTTCATATAAATTACGTAAGATTGCCCATCAATATAATAGCAATGAAATATTTATATTATAATTTAAAAGACTTGTGGATCTAGAAATTTGTCGATTAGAAAAAAATGTGAAATCTTTTATTGTTTATAAAAAGAAACAACTTTTATTATCTGTAGCAAATAATTGTCTATTTATATATAAAATGATAACACAAGAAAATAATACAAAATAATAACGTAATACGATATGACAAAAACATTTATTAAATAATTATTACTATCATTAAAAGAAATGAAATCATAAAAATCTAAAATTTAAAAAATATTTTTTTTTAGAAATATTTTTTAATTATATTTTACTACTTTAAAAAAGCAATTAAAATAATAAATATTATAATTGCAATTTTCCATTCCACGAACTTTTTTAAAGATAATTAAAACCAACCTTATCTAATAACGTTTCATCCATCGTTTCAAGGTATTTGTCAGATGCATTTAAAACGTCTAGTCCATGTTTAATTTTACTGTTTAACAATTCAATAATTGCTAAAGTATCATCCATTTTAATATCCTCAAGTAGGGGAGTATCTGCAACATGCTGTAGATATGTATTTTCCTTAATATTAAAATTTTTTAATATTTAACTCTAAGATTATTAAGAAAAAAAAATAGTTTTAAATATTAAAAATTTAAATATTATGAAGTATTTTGTAGCAGTACGCTGTCTATTATGTCAAGCTCGCTCTTCTGTTAACAATTTCATTTATGATTGAACTACATTGATATGTTTCGACAATAATTATTGAATATTTTAACAGAAGTAGTGAATTATATATTTGTACGCCTAAATAAAAATACTATATCTTAGCAAATAAATTTTTTATAATAATTTTCTATAAAATACTTCATAATGTTTAAATTTTTAATATTTAAAAATTTATTTTTCTTTTCTTTGAGATATAAAGTGAACAAGCATTGTCAATTTGTAAAAATATTACGGACATTATTGTCGCTGAATATTGGGAACAATATACAATGAATAATGCATCCTTTCTGAATTAAAACGATTTGTTTTAAATATTATCATGACGTGTCATCCACAATAGCATGCGTATATGTAATAGTAAAGATCTCTGGACTTAAATCATCATATGATATTAAATTCATTATTTTTGGTTGAACTCCATCATGGTTTCCATCATGGAAATACGCGACGGTGTTTTCCAGATTGCTGGATATACGCTTCAATCAACTTCTGTCTATATTTTGAAATTTTATTGCAAGAGTTCCGAAGGAGGAATGTTTTTCTCTTCCAAGAAAAGAAGAAGGTTGAATATTAATTTCAGTTTCGATCATTTTCGGTCATTTAAAAAAGTAAAATAATTTGTAATAAAATAATTTAGGTTCGTAAATTTTTTTAAAATCTGACAAACTTTTAATTTTTTTTTTAATTCCCTTCTGTAAGCGGTCCACATACTATTAATTTTATTTTTGACAGTTTCTTTGTTTGCTGCCGGTTCGATTTCTTTTAATTTAACCATTAATTTTTTATAAGCTTCTTTTTTTCTTACTCGATTATGATAATCTTTATTTTTTTTCTGCCACAAGCAACGTTTATTTTTATAAATTTCGATGAATTCTAGTATGACTAGACCTTCCTCTCTCGCTTACGTATACCTGTGATGCGCATGCAGATTGTACACAAGCATATGGGACCTACAATTTTATGCCAAATCCGAACGGCTTAATTGAGAGAGGTTTCCGGCAAAGATACTCTTGGCAGTTTGCTAAACCGCCGAAGAGGAGACACGAGCGTATAAAAGACATTTTTGGTTCTGCCAGGAATCAAACCCGGTATCTCTAGCATATTTCTAATAGACGAGTGTGCTGCCTCACTCGCTCACTATCCTGAAGAATCGAACACAAAATCGAAAATTGGTAAAACTAAGTCGGAATTGGAAAATGAAGACAAGAATGCGCGATAGCGCAATGCAAAAATTATCCAACGAAACACGTCCACTCTATACAACAGTCCGAAAACGATTCATTGCTACCTTGCTATCTTCTTCTTTTTCTTTTTATAACTTTATTCTGTTATAATATTCAATATTTATTGTCGAAACATACCAATAGAGTTCAACTATAACAGTAATCCCTATTATTTTTTCAATATTTTTTTCCATCTTTCAAGCTGTTCGGAAGACGAAGGTAAAGTTATAAATTTCGGCTCGGCTCTAAAAAAACTGGACATTTCTTAATTTTTTGTTAGACAAAACGTGCTCTTGGCTTGGGTGTTTTACCGTATCCGTTTACTCACCGAACATAACTTTCAGACAGATTATTATTTATTCTGATCAATGCAGCACGTTTTATTTGATAAATTTAGAAATGTTTAAGAAATAAGGAATGGTTTGATCATCGGAAGTAAAGCTTAGCTCTTTTTTATCAAGCCGGAAGCTATAACTTGCCTAAAAAACAAAAAAAAACATTGAAAAGTGATTGGAATTATTTGTATGATTGAATTATATTAATATGTTTCAATAATAAATATTGAATTTAAAAAAAAAATAGTGTGATTGTATACTTGTATATTTATAATATAATTTTTTCTTTAAATTAGACAATATATAACAAATTTCATGAATAAAATCTCTTATATCTTGCGAATAAAATGATAGTTTGATATCAACAAAAGAATTTTTCTTGTCTTTGGGAAACAATTCTCTTATATTTTAAAAAGAGATTTTTCAAAAAAAACTTCTATTTTCATTTTAAAGTTATTTTTAGAGCTTATATTTTTCTTCTATTTTTCAAAACAATTTAAAAAAATAAATGTTTAATATCTGAGAGTTTAAGATATGAAAGAAATAAAATTTTTAGCATATAATACATCGAAAATTAAAAATAATTTCTTTTATTCTGTGTAATACGTAACTTTAAAAAATAGAATTATTTTCAAACAAATGTTTCTTTTTGTTCTTTAATAAATGAAAATTGATGTATAAATCATATTTTGTTTAAGTTCA
Organism: Pogonomyrmex barbatus; assembly: GCF_055798465.1. Classification (NCBI taxonomy): domain Eukaryota; kingdom Metazoa; phylum Arthropoda; class Insecta; order Hymenoptera; family Formicidae; genus Pogonomyrmex; species Pogonomyrmex barbatus. The sequence continues at coordinate 8,318,544 of NW_028297182.1, read as the reverse complement.
ATTTTGAAAAAGAGAATAAAATTTTCATCATAAAAATACTTACCAAAGACAATTTTAACATGTCCGAAAGTTCGACTGTACAATTTGTACCAGAAATTAACATACGGTACGTCTCACGTATACTCTCAATAGAATCAATACTGATTTTTCATGTTGTTCACGTCTCGCGTTGAAGTATTTATTTTCGATCGAAATACCGAGGTGTTAATGCGCGGACTTGGCGACGTAGCCGGAGGTGAGAATTACGGAACGCGGGTTATCCAGGAAAATTCATCGAAGATACAAAATGTGTGATGCTAGGAAACTTCCAGGAACAATAAATAGTCGAAGATATTCACTGTAGCCGAACGCCATTAGAGGCGGTTTTACTAATTTAATTAGGCGTTTACACGGCACTTCCATTTTCGACATTGTGGAGCTTTATCCACCGAATATGTTCCTTCATACGTGATAATTCGTAGGGACATGTTACGAGTACACTACGAAAAGAAACGCGTTAATTAGAAGCCTACATCGAGAAATGATCATTCAGTCAATACTCCTTTGTCATTACTTTCATTCGGCTAATCAACGCGCGTTCAAATCTGCTTAAAAAATCGTGGGCTCTTATTATGCGATTTTTCGAGTAATTATTTAATTGCTCGGAAACAAGATGTGATTTCTTTTATCATAATTAGAAACTATTATGTATCACGCGTATTATTACTATTAAAAGATAAATTAAAACTAGGAAGTCTAGTATTCTAACTTATTTGAATATAAAAGTCCATTTTTTCTGATATATAAAATGATGAACGAGCAGTTTTTCTAAGCTCTCGAGTTCTGTCTTCGATCGTCAGACCGTCTGGACTCTGTCATCTATGGACTTATAATTAATAATAACTCTCACCTGAAACTTCTCGCACAATTTATACAGTCTGTTAGTTATCTCGTTTAAGAGCTCGCGGACTCGTCGACTTGTACTCTCGGCTCTCTCCCTTCGACATCGCTGTTCATCGATTTGCGAGTTGAGTTTCGCTACTACTTCCGCGTTTCTAAAATGTTCAACGTAATTGCAAATTAAATTTTTCGTAAATGTAGTACATCGAATCCATAATTTAAGAGATCTGTTTTACACACATCGTAATAGATGAAACCAAAACTTTTTTATATAAATTTTATATTTTTAAATAAATAAGCTCGGACGCTTATAATTCAAATTCAAAGATCATCTAAATTGTCAATGTCATTTATTCCAATTTATAATATTGTAATAATTTATCTTGAATAGATTTCTTATAAATTTCTTATTAATTTTTACTGTCGGAAAAACTGACTGTTCGGCGCTCTTCGTTTCTGAAAATTTCCTCATCTCTATCTCGACGGTGAGCTCCTGTCTCTTCTTTTCCAGCACCATCTTCTCTTGCTCCGTGGCTGTTCGCATTTTCTGCAGACTCTCTTTGGTCGTCTGCTGACCCAAAAACCGGTTCAGAACTTCCTCGGACCTGGACACTCCGGTGGCGCTCCGCAGCTTGGCGAACGTCTCCTCCAGTCGTGTCAGCTCGTCCTTGATCATGTCCTCTTGTATCTGTACGCGACTTTTCCCATGTGTTTCGAAATTATCCCGCGGACGAGTATAAAATATCATGCGTTCCAGCCGCTCCAGTTCCATCTTCCGTTCTGACACGCGTTGCCTGATTGCGCAAAAACGTCAAATGTTAAATTGATCTTGCAACGTGTTTGTCGTTAAAAAAAATTTGTGAAATTATTTTTAATTGCAAGATTTGTTTTAATACTAGTATAATTGATGACTAAGTCATTAATACTATTGTCATTAGAAGATGCAATTGCGTAACAAAGCGTAACAACAAAAAATAATTTTTGAAATAAGAAATTGTTTGTGGACCTGAATTCCTTAATGATAGAGTCGCGCTTTTTGCTGGAACTTGTCTCCTCGATCTCCTCTTTCACCAAGGCCTCTTGAGTACTATCTTTCAATTCTATGGCTTCCTCATTCACTTCCTGCAATCAACGTGATATTAAGCAAAATGTCATCGAAACGTTTCTGTTACTTTCTTCTCATTACTGGTTGTTACTCTCTTCAAGGCCTTGCCTGCAAGCGCTTGATCTCGTTTTCCTGTTGCCTTATGCCGTCTTCTAGGTCTTTCAAGGAAGAAGCATAAAAGACTGATTTCTCTTTTAACTCAGAGCAGACAGAACGGTATTTCATGCGCGCAATATTTGCCTTAATCTGCATCATTCGAATATGCTCCAATTGTACTTCCAGACTTTCAATTTTCTACGCAAGTAGTAAAATGCATTTATTATAAAAGTTACCTAGCAAATTTAGATTAAAAATTACCTTTTTCATAGGATTTTCCGTCTTCTTCTTGAACACACAATGACTACGTCTATATGCCAATTCTTTACTTTCCGTTTGTAAACTGTTCAAAGTGCGTTCGTGCTAAAAGGATGCAGATATTAATATTATAATAATAATCATTATCTGTCATGATTCGAAATCATATGTAGAATTACTTACCTTTTCTTTTTCATATTTTATTAGATCTAGTTTCTTCCTTAAACGTACATTGTTCTCACTTGCCGTGCTTATAATTTCCTCCAAATTGCATTTGTTCACGCAGGCTATAGAATCGCGGCTGAGGAGTGCCGCGCGTTCTATTGCCTCTTTGTTCTAAAAAAAATTACATTAATTCGTAAATGCTAATATTCACTTATTTATTTTTCTTCATTTTTTTTTTCGGACGTTACATTTTTTGCTTCTGCATATTTCATATAAAGTTCTTTAACTTTTTTCTTGAGATCAGAAATTTTTTGAGCGTTGTCACGTTTTTTCGCATCGTATTCCTCGAAAGTAGCCTTTCTTTGACCCTCTGGAAAAAATACCATTATATATTATTTGTATTCATATTCTCGAACGTAAAAAGTTGCAAAGTTATATGTACAACAGTATTTATTTATTAAAAGGATTCATAGAAGGTAAAATTTTTTCCTTACAATTACACCTCTCGCTTTAATCGATATCTGTCATTTTAATAAATCGTTGATGGTACGCGAGAAAGTTGAACGTTATAAATTGCAAAATAAACAGTAATTAGAGTAATTGCTGAAAACTTCCTGAAATAACATAGTCCCTAAATCTTTCTGTAATAACAATGTAGGACTAAGACACGTGAATAGTAATCATACTGGTGTTAGATCATGAATCAATCAATTATTTGAGCACACCCTGTTTTATATATTCAACATATACAAATGTACACTCGAATCGCGACAAACTCTCGATTAATATTGCAATTTTCTACAAAATCGATTATCCGATATCAAAAGCGAACGTGGGATAGGTCCTTAATAACAGGCTGTTATCGTTTTCCTAGGACTTTCAGAAAAAAGAAAATGAAAAAGGAGTCAAGCCATGCATGGTCGCTCGCATGAGCTCAGGTGATACGTTAATTCGATCTTTGTCACGAGAAATGCGAACGTGTCTCGACTTACGAAGAATCGTAAAACTTGATCGCCAACTGTTATTGCCAAAGTTGCCATTGTTCTATACGATAAAACCAATGTGTAAGTATGGTACATAAAACGGCGACATACAACAACGCACTGCGAAGTGACTGATTAGGTTCAAATAATTGAGTCTACAAGGATAGATAAATCTATTCAGTCTCGACAGTTTCTCTGTAATGGCACAAGATCTTTAAAAATCAATCTATTCAACATTCATCACTATCGAAGCTGCTTATTATTTGCGTCCAACGTCGGGTTATTAATACGAATATAAATACGCTGCAAGAAGCTTGTGGTGTAAAGGAATTCATTCATAGGAGCTTTCGTGATAATTTTTTAATTTCGTAGACGATTATTTATCTAGAAAATTACAAATTAATTAATTCAGAATTATTTTATAAAATTTTAATTATAAAATAACTATAATTTATAAAGTAAGATAAACATAATAAATATAATAAGATAAAATATTAAAAAAATATCTTGTTATATGAAAATTGGATTGATTAATAAAAAATAAAAAATAATAAAATTTAATTAAGGAACATATGTGTATATGTGTGTGTGTATGTGTATGTGTATCTTCTGTTATTGAAATTATTATATTATATGTGCGCGCATGCAGCTTTCTTTATAACCGTACAAAGAACTATTAATTAAATATTAATATAATTTGAAAGAGATAATTTAATATAATTATTTTATTATTAATTGTTGTTTCTTACAAATAATAAGCATTTTTTAGAAAAATTTCCATTTATTTATTTATATTTTGTAAAATGGGAATGTACTATATACAAACATTCTTTATCAATTTTTCCTTTGTATTTAAAAACATTGATAATCTTGCTTGATAATTACGCAATGGAAATACAATCATTTCGCTTCGTTGTCTTATAACACGCAATCTAATTGACCATATTTCAAATTTTACTCCATCTTTTTATTTTATGTCACTATTTTTATATACGCAAGAAACCATGCCATCTCGAATACTGGTTATTCCAGTTCGACTTGTTCATATTTATCATTGTATAATACGATCCTGAAATGTCAGTGAGCTGTCTCTTTTTGGCACGCCCTGCTGTGTGGTGTAACAAATATCTGAATATTAAAATATATGGTGTTGTACTTATAATGCATAACAACGCATCATTTTTGAAACTGTAAAATTTGCAGTCAATATATTTACAATTTCCGACATGGTATCAATACAATAACAATACAAAACAATATCAATACAACAAAAAAACAAAATTCCTATTGAAATAAATCTAAATTGATTAAAAATATTTTTAACTTTTTTTATAGAATTTAATTTAATAAAAATGTATTATTTCTTATCTTTTATTATGTGAAAAAATAGTAATCTTGAAGATTGAGAAATGACTTCAAGCAGTTAACACAATTCTACTTGTTAAAAAAAATAAGGCGATAGAAGTAGCACACCTTCTACATAATCGTAAGCTGTAGCTCTGCAATTTTATCGTAAAGCAATTTTGCAGCACTGACTTTGCGAACGATTGTCAGGAACGGTATAAATTAGCAAAGGATGTTTTATGTGATTTGAATCGTTACCTGACAACTGGATTTTCTTCTTGATCTCAATGATCTTTTTATTGAGCTCGTTTAACTTGTTCTCGGCGACAGACAAAGTCAGAGGTTCGGACATGTTTGCACGAATGGAAAAGGGTGTCCACGTGGAACAACGTATCGACTTAATAATGCCGCTCGTCGTCCGGACGACATGAATATGATTCTCTTGGAAATTATTGACACACACACACACACACACACACACACACACACACACGCGCGCGCGCACTTTGATATCTTAATTAAAAAAATTTTCAAATTATCAAATATATCATTAAAAGTCACAGATAATAAAATTATACAATCTCTCTCTTTCTCTCTCTCTCTCTCTCTCTCTCTCTCTCTCTCATAATATGCTTCCAGCATATATAAAGAATTGTTATACAAAATGCATAATTTAAATAGGATAAATATAGAATAAAATTATTAAGGATTAAGTTATCATAAAGTATTACGAGATTTAATTAATTTTTTTCTAAACAAAAAGTTATATTTTAATATATTTATACATATTTGTAATTCTGTATATTATAAATATATACAATACATATAAAATTTATTTAAAGTTAATTCAAAATTTCTGTTAGCGTTATTATGTTAAGGTATTGTTGTTAAAAATAAAAATTTAATATAGTAAAAGAGTGTCAGATTAAAAATTATAGAAATAATCTGAGGTATAAAGGATCTATAAAGGAAATATAAAGGAAAAACTTACATGTCAATTATTTAATATACTTTATGCATTGAGATCAATGATCGAGAAACGAGATTTCTTTTATTAAATAATTAAAAAACACTTTTTTATCGACAAGCCACGCATATCGCATCATGAATTTCTTCGTCAGATTGAAAATGATGTGTAACACAGTGTTTTTAAATGATTTAAAAATGTGACAATTGCTTAGTGATGTGATAAATAAATAGAAATTCAATGTTTATATTGTAAAGCATAATCCTAGCAGCATTTACAGTAAGGTCTAGCATTGTCTTGTCAGAGGCGAACCTTTTGGCAAAAGATCGACCACGGTGTATTCTTCGGATCGTTGGCTTCTGATGGTTTTGCAGGAAGTTACAATAGCTTCTATTAGTCACAGTTTAATTTCTAAACCAAGACCAGTTCAAGATGTGGTATATGAATAGCATAGCAGTCAGTAGAAAGAATTTTTTAGTTGACATGTCGTTTTTTATTTCCTTTAATGTATGGTACGCATGTACTACGTCTACAGGCGTAGAAACATATATTAGAGAAAAATATATCACTTTTGCGTTTTTTTACTTAATTATACTTGTAGCCAGTATGGACATATCCAGAGGGAGAAGTTTGGGGGTTTCAACCTCTTCGAAATTTAAAAAGAATAGTTAAAGTTATGATTAAAGCTAATATTTTTCTCATTCAAAACCAAGAACAAGGAGATATTTTAAGCTTCAAAAAAATAATTCATTAACGCAAAAAATTGCTATTTGTGTATTAACAAAGTTGATAAAAACCTCTCTTCCCGACAAATAATCCTGGATATGCCCATACTTGTAGCAAATGTTAACTCAAGTAGCATTCATTTATGTTTCTATAAAATATTGTATACATTGTTATAAATTGATGTAACTAAAATATTTAAAATTCATCATCAGAAATTATGTAATATGTGAAAAAATGTAAGAAATGGCATTTCTTCATAATTTACATATTACATTATTTTGGCAAGAAAATTCCAGCAAAGAATCATGACGCGTGTAATTATGCAACTATTTCCGTTTCTCCATACGCTTTGTTTTCAGTAATGAATCTAACCAATTGGACATCAACCGCCCTTACGCCACTATAGGACAATTGTACCGTGGCCGCGCTACGTCGTCGTTGTTGGGCGCAGATGTTTGCAGTTCGATGATAAGGTTAATGGCATCATTAATAAGGCCAATGGGAAGCGCGTGTTTGCTGCTCCGTGTGTGTATCTCGCGTGTTGGACACAAAGGGGTAAAGAAAATTATTCGTAAAGGCCTCTCTCTGCCTCCGCTTCTCTTACTCCTTCGGTCTGAGTTCACCGAATTATAATTCCGCATTTGTATTCGTTAAAGCGCTCAGCGGTTAAGGCTATAGCCGCGATGAATTTTGCGTTGCACGCAATCAAGCGCGGCTGAGCGTTAATTAATGATCAGGCATGTTATGTGCTCTTCGCGGTACGTCGACCGCGACTTGTTGCATATTGGTACTCGAAGCATCGTAATCGATTGCTTCTTATAACTTTTCACTATCTACCACCGTAAAGGATTGATGGTAATATCGGCATCAATTTAATTTGATCTGATTTTAATTTGATCGTTGTTTAATGTGATTTAAGAAGCATAACTGTTCGATATTATGTATGTATATGTATATATGTATATATAAAACTTCAAAAATTATATGAAACATGATTAATGACATATTAGCATGTAACCGTACGCAAGTTTTTTTTTCTCTCGTTCTTGATCCGACACATCTGCGTAGAATGAAAAAAAAAAAAACTTTCATACACATCGTTCGGCGAGCTCGAATCATCCCCTCGAAAATATTCGAACATCTCGACGCTTCACGAGGGAGTGATCAGAGGCGTTCTGCGGTCGGCGTGCCGTTGTAACCGCGTCTTGATTGGTCGCCGTGGTCGGCCATCCCGCACTAGCGTAGCGATACAGCGCACGGAGGCAGGTGCGCGCGCACAGCGGAACTACTTTCAGCGCGTTAAGCGAACAATAGGGATCCCAGAAGTGTTTCGGACGCGGTCGTGTTCATTTACGTCGTGCCGTATGCTTTTTTTTCCCGTAGCCGCACGAGCACGCCGTGCACACTGGGATCCGGTTGGTGACGTATCCGTTGGTGACGCGCGTCGCGTACGATGCGCCCGGTCGAGTGACGGCGCGCGATAATACCGAACTAATATCGAACAAGTGTGCATCGCGCCGGTGAGTGTCCGTCCATCCGTTCGTTCGCCCGTTCGTCCGTTCGTCCGTCTGTCTGTTCGTCCGTTCGTTTCCCGAGTGTGTGCACCCGTGCCCCTTTCCGATGAGTGTGTGTCTACCCGACGTGTGTGGATAAAAAAAAAAAAATAGAAATTGTAATATTCACGGCGCCATGTCGCTGCCAAGGCGAAGATTGGATTACGCGCTCACGGTTGGACCGTTGTTGCTCGTGCTGCTGGCGTTCACCTACGTGCCCGCGGTATCCGGTGAGTACAAAAAAAAAGTCTTGCCATATTCAAGCGTCCTGTGGTCGGAACCGCCGCCACATGTCGCTGGAGCCCGCTGCTAGGCAACAGACTCGCGGCGCGACGCCGAGCGCCGGCGCGTTGGACGCGTCCGTCGTTGTCGCAGGCGCAAAACGTCCACGGCGCCTGTGAACTGTGTGCATGCCGTTTCGAACGCGTCTCCTCGCTCCGTCGACGTGATCTCGTCGTCCCCCTGAAAGATCGCCCGGTCGCTTCGTTTCTCTCGACGTCCGGCATTACTGTCGTGCTCGTCTTGATTCACTTACTATCTGTCTTGAAAATATCGACCGCCGCCGTCATTGCCGCTGTGATCGCGTACGATCAGGCTCAATTTCATGAGCTCTGGCGAGCAATCACCATTCCTCGAGACGATGATCAAAAAATTTCATCTTCTTTTCTCTCTTTTTCTTATCAGATCGGATTCTTATCGGATCAGAGGAGGGCATTTGAGACGCCCTCGCTCTCGCCGATCTCGGAGTCTCGCGTTTGGAAAGCTGACAGATTGACACTGTCGGACTGACAGTAGAGACGAAGTGCGCGAAACCGTTTTGGAACGACGCTCCAAACGGACGCACGTGATGGCGTGTTTAACAACGCAGCGGCGCTCATTCGCTTCGTGGCTATCGAGACACGAGGCCCGCGCGTCCTCGTCTAAGTTGGTAATCCCTGAGGGACAGGTGCCCAGCCCCAGCTTTCCAGGAAGCGAGCCATCCCTTCTTCTGTGTGCGTTAACACGCTCCGACTCGACATTTCGCTGCTCCCTCTCGATATTTTGCGAGTGCGCGCACGGAACGGGGACCATGTGGCCCCCTTCCGCGGGGACCGTATCCTGTTTTGACCCTCGTGCGATTGAAGTGCGTTCGATGAACACGTTTGTGACCTGGGGTTGTCGAAAAATTGTATAAGAAACCCAAAGAAATAACGTTATTATAACTTGATCGTTTTTTATTTTATTATAACAGTTTTCATTATTACAATAAACATTATGCAATAAACTGCATAATAATTTGTCATAATTTTATATAATAAATTGTCGAATGCTGAAACTAAATGATAAAAGCATAATCGTTGATTATACTAATCTTTATATTTATTTCTAAATATTCCCGAAAATAGAATTTGTGAAAAATATCATTTATAAAACATTAATATTATCGATATTCGATTTTTCGATGGCAACTTTGACTCAAATGTAATGCTGTTGTTAATTGTCTCATGTAATTTGAAATATTTCTGTTTCTTTCCATTACGAAATGGAGCTTAATTTTTTTTAAAAGCGAATAATTTAAAACTTTAAATGTGTGTTCATTACGTGTGTTCATTACAAATTCGGTTAATTACAAGTTAACAAAATACATATTTTCATACTGATAACACATTTCGCAAAAAAATATGTTGGATAGATAATGATCGACGCGCTGTTGAATGGTCGAACTAACTCGTGAGAATTTCGCTTTTTACATTCGAAATCAAACTTTTACTGTGTGCAGTAATTCGCGACAGAATATTGCGATGATTTGGCAGAAACGGAAACGACACTTGTGAGAACGTGACCTTTTATTGTCGACGTAAAGGAACTTATAAATTATTATAAATTATTATAACTAACCTTATTAAACCAACGCAAAATTAATTGATGAATCGAGATAATGAGATGAATACCGATCACAAAAGACTTAACAAAAGCGAGTCATTTATAAATTTTTAAGGCAATTTTAAATATTTTAAATTTATTTTAAATATTTAAAATATTTCTATATAGTTTGTCAATGCATGTAGGGAATAATCTGAAGAAAGCTTGTAATTTTCAATTCTATATTGACCGCGTTTAAAAGAATCGATAAATAAAATGATTTCTTGATGAAGTTCAATCACTATACATCTTCAAAAATTGAATGAATAATATTCGTGTATTATAATTCGAATATATGATAGTTTTCTCTGCCTGAACATCCGCAATGAGAACTAATGAGAACAATTGTTTACCTTTGCTAGGTAAATTTCCATCTTGACTTTTCGCTAGAACATAAATCGCGTGACGTAATACTTGCATCGATGCAATGAGTATTGCCGTATATATCGTTGTAAAATGGTGAGTAAGAAAAGTTAGAGTAAAGTCCAATGCGAAAGGAGAGAATAATTAAGATCCATTCATATTGTTATTGTTTCCGCATTGTCTCATAATCAAATTATAACGATAGCACTTTGATAGAATCATTTACTTCCTAATGAGAATTATTTTTAATCTATTTTTTATTTAATTTATTTAATGTAAAAATTCATAATTCACGCGATGAGATATAAAGTAGAAGTTAGATTTATTTTAGATACGAGCACTTCGTGTGATTGATTTTAAATGAAGACTTTATAAAATATATAAATAAATGTTACGTTGATAAAAAATTTCAAACTAAATTACTTTTTCTCGTATAATTTGTAATCATTAAAAAATTTCTTTAATTTTATTCACATTTAATTGCCTTGTATTTTAAATTTGTACTTCTCTAGGCTCTAGAAATTAAGCAACGCTGTGTTCACAAAGCGGACGCGAGAATATTCCGCGACCTGCTCGATAGTCGTTCCGTGGAACCGGGCGAAGATCTGGCGTCCAAGGCTCGTTCACTATATATCTCGCGATACTCTGGCGATGGCGGCGGTGCACACCAGACGTTTGCCGCTCTTATGTTCTCAGGCTTTCTCTTCTCTCTCTCCTTAGAAACTGATCCGCCCGGACTTAACGTGCTTTCACACGAGACACGCCGCGTTCGCCGCCACGCGAGACAGACGCGGTGCGGGGGTTACATTTCGCGAATATTAAAGACACTGTCGCCGAATGCCGCCGACTCGGAAAGGATTGGATCCGCGCGTTGAAACCGCGCGTAAGGATATCGATCGCGTCGTTTTGTGCGAAAGTTGTAGGATGACTTTTAAGCCGACTTCCATTTCCCAGAATATCATTTACTTGCAAATGATAATGCAACGGCGAAATTCGCTGCCTAGAGAAGAAGTTCTCTTCGAGAAATTTCTAGAATAAATACCTGTCTGTCAAATATTATTTTTATGTATATGGAATATGTATCCACAATCTGCAAAATACATTTGTTTTTGCATACATAATCAAATCAAATATCTTCTATCATAAAATCGGAAAATATTCTTTTCAATCATAGATTGGTGCTCGCGATATAATTCTGGATATTTTCTTAAAAAGATAAATCGATCTCGAAATTCATTCATGTTGTGATGAATTTCGAAATTATTTTCCTTTTAAGAAACCAAAATTATGTTTGCAATTAAAAAAGAATAATTTCCGGTTTCGCGATGGAGGAGGATATTTGATTTTAGCTTCGCGCGCGTTAATTGAAAACTTGATGAATTAAAGGCGACGTGTATTTAGCATAACTTGTAGCGCGTCGCTTTACTTGATTTCGTATTCTTCGAGCGCCAGGCGCGAGTTTCAATTAAAATCTCTAATACGCTCGGCGTATTACTCCTCCTTTTTGCGCGTGGTTACGAGCTAACTATAGACCGATGATACAACATGCAAGAAGTACTGCGGGAAATCAGCTCGAGATAAACCACTCCTCGGGACATTCGAAACCTTCGTGCGACTTAGAAACCGTCGTCGTGCGATCGACCTGCAACCGGTTTCTCGTTCCCTTTCATCGGTTCAGGCCGACACACGGCCGAGCTAGCCCGGGTTCTGCACACGTGTGCAACCGGCCGTGTGCACGGGCACACACGCACGTGAAATGCGTGCACGGCGATGTGTGTATGCATAGCTGCTCCCGCTTTCGTTTCCATTGACTCGCGCGCGCGGTATTTTGTCTAATCTCACATCCAAGTACCGAGGATGCTGCTGCGTCAGCTGTTGTCCGTTACTGTATATTTTCAGTTTGGTATCGTTATTAGTATTGTATATGTATTGTGTGCCCTATAATCGAAGCGCGTTACATAACCTGATGGCCACTTGGCACTTGGACACTTATCACAATCTAGAAAAATCCATTACGAAATTATTGAATTACAAATGTAACGTAATTTTAATGTAATATGTAAATTAGAAGTAAATTGATTATTGTTCAGATTTAGGAGAATGGAATTCTCTTTTTCCTATAAGGCTGAAGAGGAGCCGAAATGTTATCCGTCTTTTATAAATAAGTCCAATCTATCAAATTGTTTAGAAGAGTTTACGTCAGATAATTATAATAAAGATACATTGTACGTGCAATATTAAAGATATATGTAGGAGGCTTAATGTTTTTATTTTAGTCGAGATTAAAGACCCTGCGAACGGCCGTGGACTTACGTGTCTTCTAATCCAGCAGTCCTCGCATTTTTCCTTTTTGCCCGATCATTCTTTTTCGTTGAGGGAGAGAGGATAGAAAACGATCGGGTATCTCGCGGCATCTGCTAACTAAAAGGGTAAGATCTTCGCGTCGCCATGCTATCGAGAACCAAACCCGGGTATTTGCATTCGTCCCGCGCTCCTCGTTGACGTAGATGCCTCTAGCGTAAAACCGCATAATTAAGGACCCTTGCTACCGCACATGTCCGTCCGTCCGTCCGTCCATCCGTTTTCTTCCGTCCGTTTCCCGCTGCCAGTTACGTTGTCCCGGAAAGATTCGAGAGGGGGGAGCTCCGGGGTATCGCGGAAGGATCGAGGATTGTGCCGTCAGTCAACGTAGAGGACGGCGACGAGTCCTTATAGAGGGTCGCGCCAGGATCTATCCCTCGCGTGCAGATTCCGAGAGGAGTCCGATTCGCACACATCCGTGAGATTTTTAGACAAGCGGCAGAAGCCGCGACCTTAGAGCGTCTATTAAACATCCGCGTCGATGTCGAAGTCGTCGGATCCGCTGTCTCGATCGACCATGCGATCGTCCGCGTATCGCTTTTTATTGCTATTTATTTTGTTGGTAGAAATGTCCGGAGAATTCTAATATTCCTTATTCCGTATCTTTTTCTTGATATATTTTTTAATTATCGATAGCAATGAAATTTGATATATTGGCAAATTAAATGTTTCAAAGTGATATTAATATTTGTAATTTTTTTCAATTATGTTACTTAATACTCAATACTATATTTTAATCTTAATTTTATTCCCTAATAATCAAAGAGTTAAAGTTAATATAAGTAACTTGAATTATTTTTACATTTTTTTTTCCTGATATTTTACTATTTAGGAGAAAAGTAAACGATTGTTCTTCTTATGAAGAACTCCAATGCGAAAGTATCATTACATTCATCCCGTCTTATCTCTGGATTCTTTACATCGTTGTTTCGACGTATCGCTCTCACGGCAACTAGCGTTTTTGTACAGGCGACACGAGAGATCCTTCATCGCGAGACGTCCGGTGTGGTCCGACGAAGGAGCGCGAGAAACGAAACGGCGATCTGAAAAGAAGCGAGATCGGAGTGATATGGGAGTTGGTCCACGCGCGGTGAGAGGACCACCCGGCGTTGTTTTTCCCGCGCGCGGCACGCAGCGCACGTGGAAGCGGTTTAACGTAATCCGGATTCGTATCGGTTTGAAGCGATATACTTCCTCAGGCGCGAAAGCACGGACAAGGATCGTTGTTCGTACGCTCGTACGCTCGTACGCCGGTGGCGGCGGCTTTTTCCCAAGAGCGCAGACGAGGATAAGCGCGTTCCGCGCGCGTACCAGGTCAATGCGATCGTATCTATTAATCATGCTCGGTTTCTACCACCATTGGTATCGTCTCGCTCTGCGTCGGCGTAAGAACGCGCGCACATGGTCGAACTTCGTTCGTCTGATAAATGGCAATGAGCGCGCCACAGTGAGGCGAATGCATTGCACACGGTTGGTCCGTCGACTGACTAATAACTCCTCTTTAATCGCGAAACAGCCATGGGAAATTCGCCTAGTTTCAAATTCGCATTTTCGCCCGATTCATCAAATTCTACTTCCACCACCTGCATTGTCCGTCAAAAATCATTGATCAAATGGAAAGAATATGTAGTATATTTTAAAATCTTTTATGATGCCAAGATAAACTTTGGCACGTGATTTATAACAATGCCATATGTATTTTTCCCGATAGGAATGTAACTATTGTTATTTGTAAAATTATAATATTATACATTCTAATTAATTACATAACATTTTATACAAACAGTGATTTTTGTTAACGCTTACGCTGGCAAGAATATAAAAAATATTGTAACTTATATTTATATATATATATATCAATTTAATTTCATGAAATTTTTTTTATATCATTCAATGTAACAAAAATTTATCTTTGGAAATGCTAGCGTCTAAATTTATAGAATTTATATTATTCGTGTCCGCATAAGCTTTAAGATAGGATTTTATTATTCAGAAAAAAAATGAATTCGCGATGGAGTTATCAGCCAACACCACTTTCTTCTACAATGCGCATTTACTATTTTACACTGCCGACCACGATTACGTTCGACTGAGTATGAATTTCATGTAATTTCCGATTATCGGTTATCGGTTAACAACAATTAAATTCTATAGGATTTCGCGATGTTTAAGACATTGTTGAGATAAACCCTCACTATCATTCGATGTGTTTTTCTAAATTGCCTTAAAGTCGAGAATTTGATTTAAAGAACGGTCGAATGCACGTATATATTAGCCTTACCAATTATTACCATCATGATATGGTCGGCCGACATTTTGATCGTAAGAGGAATCGGGAGCAAAAGTACGTCGGCCGTCTCGCCGGCAATTAAATACAAAGCGGCGAACGTTTATTTTTACGCGCCATAATACCAACGATCGCTGAATTTAAGTTATTAATTTTTCTCAGTAGCAGCGGCGTCCGATAACGAGCGCGTAGCTGCAACGAGCCTTTTACAATCGGCGTCGTGGAACGATGCCTTGATTAATTTTTCACGCGGTCAGTGAAGCCTATATGTGTCTGAAAGCCGGGCCCCCTTGGTAGATACGGTTTGTTGGCTCATATTACATGCTCACGCGACGGAACAATCGAAACCCATACTTACGAAGCTAACATTCCATTAAACGTACCGGCTACCACCTCGTTAATTGATTGTTCTAGTATATTTAATCATTTATTTGGCTAGTGTGATCGGATTTTGCTGATTGGAATTGGAAAATTGATTAATCATTGGAAATTCAACATTTGCTTAGTATCAAGAGCTTCCCTTTTTTATTGAAAATTTTATATAGCGAAGGTAGTTCTATCATTTCATATTAAAATATTATTATTTGCTATGAGGAATATATACATTCCAAAAATTAGAAATTAAAAGTAAAAGAATATATGTAATTTTTTTATCTTCTTTAACATTGAGCGTTTCAATCGAAATTCATAATTATTTCTTATTGCATTTTTATATATTGACTATTTTTTTTTTATTAATACTTATAATTTTAATAAATTATTAATTAATTATAATATATTTAGCGAGATTTATTGAATGAGATTTATCTCAAACTTTTTTCACTTTTGCTTTCGTTTTACTTTTGGGAATTTCGGAAACGAAAGATTACCCGGAAATTACGGTCAAATCCTCTTTTCGAGTAGCGTCACTCGCAGCAAGCGTCTCTCGCTGACTTGGCGCGTATAACGAGGAAGAATCCGCGCGTTAACGTAGTCTTTCGCAACTCGTAAGTGAGAAACGCCGTTCCTACCGAGTCCCATCGCTAAACCTCCGCACGCCGTACACGCTGTGAAACGTGCACGTAGATACATACGAGTGCCTGTTTACCTGTTTCCCAACCGTGCGAGTGTCCGTGTGAGCCACTGACGTTAGTGTGCGCCGATTTATCAACCACCTTCGCTCCCACAAACTGGTCGCCCGCGATCTTGCCGTATGATAACGCATGCTTCGCGCTTGCGTTGTCCCGCGCTTTCACGCTGATTGGCCGGCTTGACTTTAATTGGGCGCCTCCATCTCATGCGAGAACGAAGGAAGCGGTAGTTCCCGCCGCGCCAGGAGCCAATTCGGTTTTCTTAAATCCGCGTCGTGCTGGCACTACGACTTAATATTGCCGATGTACGATGTTTACGATAAAAATATCAAAAAGACACGTTCGTTCGAGCAAGTCGAGCGATATTTTTGAAACGATGCCTCTCGCGTTAATTAACAGGCCCGCCGTTAAGATGCGATTGTGCAATCGTGGAAGTCTCAATTTGCGATACTTCGCTTGCTAATTGGAATAATTTTTATCTGGGATAATTAAGGCGTTGTCATTAATATATGTAAAATATATTCGCGGTTCTTTCATTACGAAATAAAATTTTCTTCATTGCTACATGTTCATTAAAGCGTACGACTTAACGCTTTTTCGATTTAAATTTCTCTGGAGTTCAGAATTTAAAAATATCGAAAGTAAGATACGTAATAATAGATTGTTTACTTTGCTGGAATGCAATTACAGGAAATTCACATTCAACCGAATGTAATCGAACGTGGCCGGCGATGTAAAATAGCGAATGCGCGTGGAAATTCTCTGTATGCATCGCACATTGTGTCGCAGAAGAAAGTGGTTGGCCGGTAATTCTATCGCGAATTCATTTCCTATCTGAATAATAAAATCGTATCTTGAAGCTTACGCGGACGCGAATGAAGTCACGATTTGATTTCCCGGAAAACGTGACCCCCCTGTTCTCCGCCCTCCCCTTTTCGCCCTTCTCTCATCTTTCGCCACAGCTCTCAGCAGCGTACTCTCTACGAAAACGTGACTTTCTCGTATTCCACCCGCGCTCTCGCACATACACTGCCATTGTGTAATGGTCCTTGAACCAACATCGAACCAACAGCAGCTGGTCGACGGTCTCCCACGCCCTGCCACCAAACAACACGAATCCTCCTCCCTGGAATTCCCAGGATTTAAGTCTTTCATATACTTTTCCATTTCTTTTTATTTTACAAAAGCAACGCAATTACCAGCGACATTGCGGTTGATCGTGTGTTTTTCGCGGTATGAGAAAAGAAAATTACGAGCCCACGGTAAAAGGTTTCTCGAATCTTTTTTCATCGCTTTCTTTTCATTGCCATGCGAACGAATGACTGAGTAAAGTAAAACTGGATGTCGCTGCGAGGGAACCGGTAATTCCTGCACCATTTCCATAATATTCCATCCGCGCATTTCATGATAGACTCCATTAATAATATTCTCAAGTTACCATTACTCGAGTATTCTTATAATATCATCGCCCACATTGTCTAAATAATCTTTGATGAAAAAAAAAATCAGTAAGGTTTCAGGTAAATACTACTTGGTATTCCGTTGATCTAAAATTTTTCTGGCTTGCACATTAAACTTTTTCAGCGGTTTAACTCTCAGTTGTTACCTTGTAGACATTCGAGTTGTTCAAGCGGATCCTCCTCCGTATCGTTTTGTTGTCCCATAATGACACTTTCCTCGCGCGCGACACTTGTTAATCGTCACCGTCGTTCGTGCATTTCCGTCAAGCTTGGCCGAGCGAGCAGGTGAGCGGCTTCAACGAAATTGCATGGATTTCCCTATTCCCTCCGTTCTCTTTCTCTCCGGTTCGCGTCCTCCGCCTCCCTTTCCTCGCCATAATCACGGAATGATCGCACGCATGCCGTGTAGTCACGCCGAGGAATCCGCCTATCAACGACGATCGTACGTGTAATCGCGTCGATGTCACGCCGGTTTGATCGCGGTTGTGCTTGATGGCGCATCGGGCCGTGTAAAATCTTACGCTAGACGCGCTTTCTGCGCGAACATCACGCCCCACAGTCTTATTTAGCGTTAAATCAGACTGTTCAATCGTCTCTAACGATGTTGGCATCTAACGATGTTTATCAAGTTGACACAGCCATCTCAGCATAATCAAATGCAAGTTTTATATATATAAAAATTAATTAATTGGTATTTTTTTTTTTTTTTTGCTAATTATTTGCTCTATTCTCAACTTTTTCCTCTAGTCTCATTCATAAAAAACAATGGCTGTGCTCACTCTAAGCTAGTACAATAGTATTTTTTATGAATCGGATGGAGCAAAAAATCGAGAATAGAGCAAATAATTAGAAAAAAGATATCAATTAATTTTTATAGATCGCAATTTGATTATGCAAGCATTTAAAATTTAGAACTAGCGAGCGATAATATTACAAAATTAATTTCAATATTTTTATACTGATTGCGATTGTCCTATAAATTGTTCGATGTTGTGAAAACAACACTTTGTTACTTTTAAACAAATTTTTTTTAATTTTGTGTTTCGAATGCATGAGAATTATATACATTTTTCTGAAATTTTACGTACAATCTCGTATATAAATATTATTTTTACATGTCCATGCTTTAACATCAGACGGAAATTAGCGTTATCATGCAAACTGTATTCCATTGAAATAACCGTGCTTCGATTGGACCGTGCCAACTTTCTTCACAATATCCTGCAGGCAGGTCCGTAGAAATTCAGTGACCACACGGCAAACTCTGTCTCTCAATTAGCATTATTCCGAACGTATGAAAAGAGACTTCGCACCAATTAGCGGACGTCGAGCTAATTCAACGACGAACCAGATTGGTGACGAGTTGAAAATGGCGCAGACCGGTTGGCATGGTCGCACCAATCTCCTCATTTCTCATGTTACCGTTTCTTTTATGCCTCGATAAATATTTCATTTGAGAAAGAGATAAAGAGAAAGAGGGACACATCTTTTTGAAGTACGCTTCCTGTGTCGTATCTTTATTAGCAAATTAAGAGTTCCCTCTTCTCTTCTCTTTTCTCCCAACATTCCGGACTACAATGGACCCGTATTGTTTGCAAGACCGAACCTCTCGGACCGTCTCGATGAGATAGAGAACACGCTGTGAGATGACATTCGTGTGTCGCCGCCTTTATGTAATTTTCGATATAACTTCGTGCTGCACGAGGAGTTCCCTCGCAGTCATGTGTTTCTTCAATAATGTGTAATAAGTCTACATCCGCTCGAATGAGATTTGACGTGATTTCTAAATGAAATCGACTTGATTTCATTTCACTTAATATGAAAATGTTTTATCAATATTACTTTTAATGAAAATTATTTATAAAAATAAATCGTAAAAATATTAGGGTTAAAATAGTATTAGAAATAATTGACAGAGAGTAATTGATATTAGATCGTCGCAATTGTGATTGTTATTAAATAACTTGTTCTCAGTTAGGATCAATTGTTTTAAATTTTGTCATATGTATTTTGATGAAATTGTTATTAAAATGGTACGTAATAATATCCGCGCTTGACTCTCATTAGCCATTTACTTTAGGTTAATTGTTTTTGTTAAATTTCGAATTTGAGATACAATAAAGTAAGTTGAATAACTTTGCATAGATGAGGAACTAAAGTTATTATTTGAATTGATTACACGCTAATACATAATGTACAGTACCCTTCTTTCTTTAACCCTTTTGGCCGTTTTGGTTCGTGAACTTTTGTATGATTATCGATTGCCAGGTGCGTTTTCGATAAGTCCTGGTGCGTAACGGAACTTTTGGGAAAGGGTGACATTTTGTTTTCAGAGTGGTTAGTACATTTCTGTTACATTCTCTCTGAGAAGTTATATTTAAGATTAAATAAACTGCACACAAATATTGAAAAAGTCTAATAACGAATATTAATAATATATTCTGGAGAATATAAAAATATAAATTTACGACTATATAAAATTTTCCACACTTGTATTTATTATGCAGATTTCTCTTATACGGAGTATATATGTGTATTTAAAAAATATCTGCATGTAAAATCTCCAACAATCTTCAGATTTATGTGATAATCACTACATCTTCGTATCGGATACCAACTGTACGGAACCTAATTATATTTAAACGATGAGTATTCACCTTGGTGTAATTACAAGCAATTGGTATTCGTAATTTAAGTCGAATGGCAACCAACGATTAATATATCTCGGATATATAAAACATATGTACTTGCATTTATTCCTTGATCACTTAATATGATCATATTTTTTATTGCCTAAGCCACAAAAAGCATTCGCAATAAGAAGATATCGTGTATAAAAAGATATGCTTGTTATATTTAACTTTATGTTATATATTTCCTTTTGAATATTTTATGTTAATTGTATCCTTATGAATGCCTATAAATCTTCAAGTCTTACTGTCCTTTTATGAAGTTGTTGATTTTGAGATTAAGATGGAAGAATGTGATTATAAATATTAAAAAATCAATTTTTATTTTTTATAATTAAGAAAAAAATTGAGTACGAAATTTGTTTTAAAATAATTTAATATTTTTTTAGATATTTTTCAAATGCGTAACAATCTTAACATTTATGTTATATAAAAATGCAAATTCCCGTGACAATAATAATAACAGGATACAATTTACAACAAGTAACAGATCAGCTGGTGTAACGTTACAAAGTCACCTATTAGAAGTTAGCCCCCCACTTTTAGAAATAACTTATTTTGAGAGTTGTATTGAATGTTGTGCTAAATTTGTGCTACATTGTGCTCGAATTTTAAAACCGTAATGTGAAAAATGTCATAAAAAATGAAAAAAAAAACATTTTAGCTCCCTCACTTTGCGATTTTTTTAATCTTCTCGATTGTGCTAAGTTATGCTAACATTGTACCAAAATATTATCTTTAAAAAATAATAACAATAGAAGTTATGATAAAAAATAGATTTAGGAAAAAAAATATATAAATGACATTTATTCTTGTATCAGTCATCTAAAGAGCATACAAATGCATATCTAACATATACTCGCTTAGCACAAGTCGGCACAACTGTCGGTTTCGTCAGCACAACGATATAAAGGGCACTTTACTCTTGAACGCGGCCCTTCGCGCAAGCATTTTATGTGAAAAACTCGGGTTTGTAGTTATTGGATGTAAAAATCTCAATAATTTGCCGGCACAATACATGTGCCGGATGTTGATAATAATGCATATCTGAGTTGTGTTAGTCCAGCACAAGTCAATATAACCGTTAATATAACGTCATACCGTTTCATCAGCAACGATATGAAGGGCACTTTATTCTTGAACGCGGCCAACTTGTGCTAAGCGAGTATATATTAGATATGCATGTATGCTCTTTGTATTGTATGCTCTTTAGATGACTGATACAAGAATAAATGTCATTTATATATTTTTTTTTCCCAAATCTATTTTTTATCATAACTTCTATTGTTATTATTTTTTAAAGATAATATTTTGGCATGATGTTAGCACAACCTAGCACAATCGAGAAAATTTAAAAAAATCGCAAAATGGAGGGCTAGCCTAAAATGTCGTTTTTTTTTTCATTTTTTATGACATTTTTCACATTACAGTTTTAAAATTCGAGCACAATGTAGCACAAACCTAGCACAATTCAGCACAACTCTCAAAATAGTTAGAATCTCAAAAAAGTTAGAAATAATTAATAGATTACAAAGTCTCTGTCATTATCAAGCATTAAATAAATAGTATAGCTCAGTCGAGGGATATGTGTCATAGGTAATTGCATCCCGTCAATTCCGACGCGTCCTACGTTTTTTCTCACTTCGTCGATTTACGATAGGCGTGGTTACGGTAATCGATCGTAAAATTTCAACGTGCGTACACGACGAAAATAACGGAGAAATCAGTATTTAGCTTTCGTTAATTTCGCACGTGCGTACGAGCTCGCGGCATCTCTCTCCACTTTTTACGCTCGTTATTTCGATATAATTTGTCCCACTCTCGTTATTTTCATTTGTGGCACACGTACATATATGGCGACCGGCGACGAATTATTGCGGCAGGATCTCGGTGACGACTGTTGCGTTGCTGCCGATGGCTGCTGCTACACCGGGTGATGGCGCGCAAAAACTGTACTGGTGGCCATCGCCGCAGAGAGTACTTGGGCGTCTTGTCAGCGGCAGGTGCGAGATACGAAGGTAGCCAACGACGTTTTCACTGTGACTTGTTCCCTCCAACGAGGTGCCATCAGAGTGCTTTTGACATTCATGCTTTGACATTCTCAAGATGTGAGAGAAGATAGCGAGATCGGTCGGAGTAGATACCGGATTTACTCTATGAGGACGCATGCGATAATTTATCTTTGTCTCAGCAAATTGCATTTCTGCGAAGTGTATTCTAACAACTAGATTTGTTTTGTTTTGTATAAATGGAACATACGTTCAATTTATTTCAATTCGTACCGATTATATACACACAGTGGCGTTGCTCACTACCTAGTTGGCTTCCTGCGATCGGATGGAGGAAAATTCGTTGCCCGACCTTTGGCGCTGACCGGTTCTCGATCTTTCCTCTCCGTCAGCACAGTCGTTATCTTCATTCGCGCGTATATAGACATTTATATCGCGCGCGCCTCTTTGCGCTCGCCGGTCACGAAAAGAATCGTCGGACGAGTACTTAATCGTACGTTGGTATTTGGGGTCAACGAGGCAAGGGTGGGAGAGAATGAGATAGAAGAAAGGAGCGAGACGAAAAGGATAAAGAAGAGATATAGAAGAGAGAGAGAGAGAGAGAAAGAGAAAGGCAGATTCGATGGCGCGCACTAACAGAGAATGTGCATGTATATTGATCCTTGAACCATCTCTACCTCGGATCAACGTGTTCGCATCCAACACCTTTCTCCTTCGCTACATCTTGCCCGTCCCTTGCAACCCTGCGGAGTCTTTCTCTCTCTCTCCCTCTCTCTCTCTCTCTCTCTCTCTCTCTCTCTCTTTCTGCCAACTTTTCCTCTCTTTCTCTCTTTCTCTCCTCGTCTCGCTTCCATCTCGATCCCTCCTCTCTCCTGTCTTCGCACGCGCGCCTCCTCGTGATAATAATTATCCATTCGAGTCTTGCACACGGCGCAGCCAAAGTCACGATTCTTCTTCTTGCCACTTCCCCTTATTCAGGTTACGTCTGAGTATATCGAGTATATCAAGAAATATCTGCAATAGATTATAACCTCTCCTCTAGTCCACCCGCTTTATCGACAATTTACCTCGGTGTATTATATACCCCGAGGTAGACTTTCAATTAATTCGTAATATATTTCTCATTGGTGTTTTACACAACAATTTGCATAATCAATCAGTTTCTTTGATCTATGCGCCATGAAGTCCACTTACATATGCAACAAGTAGAATTAATTAACCATACAAATTGCTTGAATATACAAAGATATATATTTTGTATATATTTTGTATATTTTTTTCTAACGATGTGAAAGAATACAGTAAAAAAGGAATTTTAAATTTATTACAAATTCCGTGCATTAATTAATTGATAAAATTAATTTTAACATGTATTAAAAATTTTGAAATTTCTATGTGGCAAAAATTCGAGTTCACATATTAAAAAATTCTCGTTATTAAAAAATATATTTTATATATGAAAAAATATTTTACGTTGAATGAATCGTATGTGTAAATGAAAATAATTACGTGATTGATCCATTGTAAAGGATTTAATTGCGAATATTCGTTAAATTTTTCAGCAATATGAAATCTCCGTTTCCGTTAGTGCATTTACGTACCGATTATCGCTACAGTTTCTCAGAGAGTGCCCCGCTGTAGGTATAAACTAATTAACTTACGTGGCCGGTTTCTTTGCATAATGGCCACGTTTGCGGGAACCTCATGCCTTGGAACCAGGGAGGAGGAGGGTCGGCAGGCCGACTCTTATATGTACGGTGTTTCCTCGCGTATTGTTCGACCGAGTCCCGCGGCGATACCCCTGCATGAATATAGATACATTCTTGCACACACGTAGCTACGTTATGCGTACTTATTCATAACGTGCGCCGCGACTGGCATGCCCGGGCCGGCGTCGACTTTATTATCGTGAGGCATAAGAACACACCGAGGGGATACTAAGTATAATGGCCCTAGGCTGAGACCTTACGGTGACCTAGAAGGGCTCGGTCTCTCGGCTTGGACTTCTTCGAGCTGTTCACGCGGTTAGGCGCAACGATGATTTGCAATTTTGTACCCGCATAGATCGTTTTGTTCTCGTGTTTAATTGTTACATGTCGCAAAATGCATGTTTTGCTCATTCTTATAGAATATAATTCTTAAGCGTTTTATATATATATATATATATATATATATATATATATATATATATATGCAAGATGTCTTTGATTTACAGGGTGTTCCGTATGAGTGGAGACTTAAAAACAAGAAAGTTGACATGAATATAGGTCCGAAAATACAATGTTTTCGCCATTTTTACATTGAAATTTGGAAGCGAAGCAATTTTAAATTTCAACATAAAGGAATGGTGACAACTCGAAAATAACACATTTTCGGATCTTCATATCAACTTTTTTTTTCGTTTTTAGGTCCCCAATCACTTTCTAGCGATTGACCTCTATTTTTGAAGCACTCTGTGCTATTTGCCTGTTTATTCGAAATATCTAGATTTGATTCTACCTTGGCAGAAATTTATTGACGTGATATCAAGAGTTATATTAACGAACGTGCTCGCTATTTGAAATGAAGCATACTGAAAATGATGGAAATTATGCGCGGTGAATGAGAATCGATGAGACGATGCGTGGAAAATGATCCTATGACATAATTCATTTCTCTCGCGCATTTGCTCCCGGCGAGGTCGAGAGATGCGCAGTCACGTCACGATGGAGCTTCATTCAGAAAACGACAAGCCGATTACGTCCGATTGAAATTTATTCGACGTTGTTCGATTCGTGATGTGCGAGGTATATAATTATACGTGCGGATAATAGGCACGCGTGATTCGCGAATTCCGAGTCGCGGAACAATGATCGATCACGATGAGTGGTAACTTCATACGTGTATTAATTTAGTCACGCTAAATGAGATTTGCAGTCCATATCTGTTCGAGCAGGAATAATACGTGGTAATCTCCTCCCTTTTCTTCGCGGCGGAACGTATTCTATCTGGCTTCTTCTGTGATATCTAACGTAAGTTAGTTCTCTCCAAGTTTGCCAAGGGGTCTCAACCTTTCCAGTATGTCGGAGAAAGTACTAATGGACTCGTTAAATAAATGCTATTGGTATCTTATTTATTATGTTCATCAGATGATTATACGTAATGTTGTGTTGTAAATATTATTTACTCTCTCGAAATGTTTTAAATTCCTTGAAATAATAAGAAACGGTTTATAGAAATCGCGAATGTCAATTTTTTTGTCAATTTTTTAATTAAAACGAATAATTCTTAGTCTATCGATAATAAAGATAACTTTTTACGATAATTTATTAGTAAATTATTTTGCGATAATTTTTTTTATTAAATTTTTGACGAAAAGAATAAAGATCAAAAAAATCTTTCTGTTCGTTGATTTAATATCCGCAATAACCGCGCGCGCGAATTTAGATCTGTAAGATATTCAATCGCTGCCCTCTTTATTAATTATCTGTCGTAAATCAAAGCTGTCTTGCTTCGTTCTTCATTGGGGATTAGCTCTACAGCGAGTTACTTAACCGCCGCAAGGTATGAACTTTCTCTTCAACGGCAGAGCACGAGACATGTAATATACATTGTTGAAAATTGCAGTATCGAATACATCATATTCACTGAAAACGGTGAAATGTAAAACTAATTTTATAAAATTTATGAATTACTTATATTACAACATCACATACTTATTTTTATACTTTTTATTTATATATTCTATGAATATTAGAGATTTATGTAAATTTCAAATATATTTTGAAATTATATATGTATGAAAGAAAAATTAGTTATATGATAATACAAATAATTTATATTATATACATATACATACGTTATTTTAACAAAAGTGTAGGGTAATGCATAAGGATAATTACTAATTTTTAGGCAAACTTTTCATTTTCTTCTAATATTGCGTTGCAATTTCTAACCTTACATTTGAAAAAAACCATGCGCCAGACTACGTGTGCCTCTATTTGTCTTCCATTAAATAGTCTTTCTTGACGCGATAACCGCAAGTAAGAGACGTATGTCTGAGATAAGACGTGACAATATTTGACATTGTGCCAAGAATGTTGTTTACTCACGGTCCTTTTATGAGCCTTCATTTCAGGATTACTGAGAAATTCTGCCGGATGTTGGAAAGGCTTCCGGTTATGCTCTCAGAACATTAGAAAGGAAAGTAATAATACAATATAAATTTTTATATGACAAAAATGCATCGGGATATATTAGACAAATTTTGAGCAGCTTCATTGATTTACATCTTTTAATTAAAAATTCCTAAAGATTTATTCATTAAATAAAATCAAATTTTATTTATAATTTTATAAATTTATAATTTTATAATTTATAATATTTAAATGATAAAATAATAAAATACGTGAATCTTGACATGAGCAAAACTTGAATTATATTTGCACAATGATATATCGGTACATCGTTACACAGACAAAACACGACTACTTCGCGTCGACATCGTTGTCATTGTCGTTTCTTAAGTAACTCACATCACTCTTGAACGTGAGTAGAATTTCATGCGACAGTATCAATAGTTAAGTTACTTGTCATGTTTGGCTATGAGATGCTATGTTAATCATTTCATGTATTTGTTAAGAACGGCTGTTTCTCTGCATGATAAATCAGCGAAAATTGTGATAAAAAGCAAAGATTATTCCCAATATAAATAATTAACGAGATTAATCCCCATTTATATTTCTCGCATTTTTGTTCATTACTGTTGTTAATGTAATACGTTACGTTTTCAAGAGTAACTGAAGAAGGAATTATACAATTACACATACATTTTCATGATTTATAATTTTTTTCATAAAAATTTATTTATAATTCAAGTTTTTCAAGTATAGTATAAATTTTTTTTTTGCATTTATCTATAAATCTTTTTTATGGATTGTGAGGGCGTAAATCATTTCCATCGACAAGCTTGAAATCGCTGTGCCTCTTCTCTATAATTGCTAGAATAAATGCACCTGGCATGGCAAAGATTCCGTGCGTCTCACAGACCTTCTGTGTAACTGTACCTTTATTCTGAAGAACACCGAAGATACTTTTAACGCTCCACTGATTCGTAATCGCGGATGCTTGTAAGCCTTGTTGTAAACGCACCATAGGTTACCGTGCGTTCATTAGGAGACTAACCTGGTAATGACTAACGATTCGCAAATCAATGTACCGTTGAAATTCTGTTATTTATCTCACGTTTATCTTTCTTTTTTCTCCGAATTCACGAGGAAGTGAAATTTATAGTTATGGCGGCTAGGCGAAACATTTTACACCTTATTTTACGTTGTACTTTCCTTGCCTTCGCTAAACGATCTTTGAATTTACGATCTTTGATTTTTAACACTTTTACAAAATGAAGTAAATGTACTTGTAATATTCATAATTGTGTATTAATAATTTCCGCTCTTCTCCTGATATGAGAAAATTTTGGATAAACGAATGCAAATATATTTGCATCATTTAGCCATGACATACTGTAGCATTAATGTTTTTTGTAATTATTGTTTATAATTTAAAAAATTTATATACTAAATTTCACGTTATTAATCATATCTTGAAAACGCACTACAGACTGTAGTATAAGTAAGCGTGTTAATTTATATTATGAAGAATTATTGTTTGCAAACTTGTTTAAATCATTGATGAAATAATTTTGATATTACTTTTTACGAAGCATTATAATTAATTAAAGAAGATTCTGATTTCTTAAAGATTTTATATGATAAAATAATTTCATTTAAAAAATAAATAAAAATTTTATATTTAAAATAAAATAATAAAATGATTTTGTAAAAATGATTATAAGATATCTATTTTACATTAATATATCATCGAAGTCATTGAATTCACTAGTGACTTTAATGCTTGCACACATCATATTTACTAACATTGTCGCAAGAATTATCGGATTACGTTAATTTTAGTTTTTTAAAAAAATTGAATGCAATAATTGAATGAATGCAGTACTATCTTTTAATTTTACAATTTGATATTAATATAATATTTTATATTATATAATATTATATAATATTTGATATTAAATAATTATATAATTATACAATTAAAATAATTTATTAAATACAATTTTAATATCTCGCATTATATAAATTTTTTAATTCAACACAACATTAAATTTTCTGATTTATTCATGACGTCACTTACTTTGTAAATATTTAATAAAATTAAATTAGAATGCCAATTTATGAATATATTTTTCGAAAATTGAAATAATCCATATTTCTTACAATAGAAAGTTTTTTTTTTTTTTTTTTTCAACAAATCTGTATTTATAGGATAAAAATTTCTCATTGTCAGGATTATCTTATTTTTCGAATTTATACTTTCGTTATTTACATTTTTGCAACTAAACACATAAAACGTGAAATGAATCGTGCTATGCACGTAATCTAGTCAATGTTAGCGATATGGGTAGTACATGGGGTCCTCTGTGTAATGTGGTGCAAGGTGGTGATGTTTGGAGAAGGGCCCGGACCACCGGCAGATGTTCCATTCGTCCCATCGCTCGCTATGGAGGGCCCCTCGCAGGGCTGTACAAAGTCACGGATACACAACGTCATCATCGTGTCGTCGTCGCGTACTAAGGAATCGATAGGAATCGAGGCGAACAGCTGCATCCGTCGATTCCCCCCTCCCCTCCCTCCCTCGTCCCCCTTAAAAATTTTCCTCAATCGCAGTTTTTAAGAGAGGAGCATAAACGGCATTTATTCCGTTTTTTGTCGGTGGATCAGAGAAATTTGCTGCGAATATGACTGAATATTCACATATTTTTCTTCAGCGGGAAGGACATATATAATATAATATTAATATTCATTTTGTTTTTATTAAAATATGTACGAAAATATGTATCTCTACATTTCATGTAAATATAACGCAAAAGACTCTTTACAAATTTCTTTTGCTTATGATATTTAAGCTTAAAATTAGAAAATTTGTTTTGTGAAGTTTATGTGCAAAAAAAATGTCGCACGTATGAAAAATTAATAATCATGAATATATTAGATATCAAAGAGAATATATATATCAGTATGATTAAAAATACATAAAAAAAATATTAGTGTATTTATTTTTTTAAATTGATGTTTAACATTCTCTCATTTTGTTATTCTTTTAGAATTCATGTTATAAAGATTTAAAATTTTTTACGAATGCGGTATTTTATTAATTCTTTATGCAACATACGATTTTATGAGTCTATCCTTTTTATAATACGATTTAAAGATGCTCGAAGAGCCAGAATATATATACGAATGCGAATCCCTTGACAATAATATGGCTGGCTAACGAACAGCCATAAATCGTACGTCGATAGAAACGAGCTATCAGCCACTTAGATAAACGTCTGTAGTGTACATTATAATACAATAGGGTTTCTATCCTGGTCTTACTCCACTTTTCTCTATTTCTGTCGAACTTACTTAGTTCCCAAAAACAATGGCGATGCGTTCTGCTCGTTTGGTCCCTCGTGTTCTTCGGGGGGTTCGAAGCGATGGACGGGGACCCCTTGGACGCCCAATGAGAGCAGTCAAAACAAAAGCCAGATATATGGCTTCGTGACTTAAGGCCTTGCATACCTGCGACGTCCACGAAACTCCCTTGAGATTCCAGATGGCTCACGATTATCGAGAGAGGAATATAATTTCTTATAACTCAGATGAGAATCATCGATCGTGAACGAAAATTGGATAACTGAACTTTGTAGAATCACACGGCAAAAACTGAATAATTTCAATTTCTAGAATTGATCTATCGATATTCTAACAAGTCAACGTAAGAACGTTGAATAATATTAACAGTTAACAAATTTGATAAACATATCTTCTGTCTCTTAAATAACACTTTTTCAGATAATATTAATAACGTGATTATTCGTAATGAACATTGGCGAACGCGTATGAGACGCGTAATATAATATTAAAAAAGTATCTTAAAAAAGTATCTTTTTAAAAAAAGGGTGTCAAGTAAAGGACGCGCTTGAAAAAAAAAAAACTGCTGTACCAAGTTAAAAATAGAAACTGACAATATTATCTTTTATTTTGAAAAAATAGAATCTAAGTGGTACGTATATCTGTTTGTTCATTGGAGATTTCTTTTTATTGTCATACTTAACTCAATTCTAGTTGTGATCAAACTAAAAAAATAAAATCTAAGTGCTAGTATCTTTGTGATGATCTTTGTATTTTCATTGAAGAGTCTTCCTATTCTAACCCAAGTAATAGTAATAGTAGCTTTAATTCTTTAAAAAAAAAATTGGTTTCCACATTGCTAACTTAACTTTGTGACACACCTGGTAGCCATCACGCATCACGCTGCGCCGACACCACAAAAAATGTGTGCCACATGTTGCTCGAACAGTCGATCTGTTTGATTACATTACATTAAACAATAGCAAATATATATGAAATGTTTATTTTTTTACAATATAAATTTAACTAATGGGCATTGTCTATTTTATTTTAAGATTTTAGAATAATGTGATTTTTTTTTTTTAATATATCGTATGCATGTTTCGTGATATGCTGTATTATCTTAAATTACTATAATAAAATATCTTTATTCGCAAATACGTGTGTGTGTGTGTGTGTGTGTGTGTGTGTGTGTGTGTGTGTGTGTGTGTGTGTGTGTGTGTGTGTGTGTGTGTGTGTGTGTGTGTGTGTGTGTGTGTGTGTGTGTGTGTGTGTGTGTGTGTGTGTGTGTGTGTGTGTGTGTGTGTGTGTGGTGTAATTTTTATTTTAATTTTATCCATCATGGCATCAAATGTTGAGGAACATAATTTAATACAGGTATAAAATATGAAAAATATTTTATTATAAAACTCATTAATTCATTAATTATTTAATTAACTATTGTATTACATAAACATATTTTTATCAATTGATGAATTATCAATTGATGTCCCTGATTCTTTGAAAAAAATTTTACATAATATAAATAAAAAATCTATACATAATATAATACGAAACTGTGAGTATAAGCATTATCATTACCACCGCAATTTTGCTAAAAGAAATTTTTTTAGCGGTTGACGGAATGGATCCAATGATTCTCGCGATATCTTCTTATGTTCATTTTTTGTCTCTTCGTGTGTGTCAAGGTGTCGACGGAGCCTGCGGAGAAAGATGAGGTGCGACAAGCAACCGACAATGGTATAGAAAAAATAAAAAGAATGGTCCTTCGAGTTTATACCGGAGGCGGACGACCGGTCTAGTTAGGTATCGAGTGTCGAAGTGGGTATCGAATATCGAGAGGATACCCTGTTCTGAGTACGCAACCAGCAACCCAGAACCTGAGTATACAGCATTCCTTGTCGAGAGTCGAGATGTTGGGTCACAATCTTCCGTCAAAATTTATCCAATTTTCTTTCAATTCGATTCTTTTGACGATGAATTGGAGACGGTGAATGGAAGGAACGTACAATCTTGTCAATTACTGCGAGGTTAGATTAATCTTTAGAAGATCGGAAAAATATCGTGACATGACATTAATTTGACTTTCACACAAAATGGATTCAACAATTTTTCCGCAAAAATATTTTAGAATTTAAAAGTACGGTTGTAATTTATTTTCTACACTACTGTATTTTTTTTTTTTTTTTTAAAGAAATAAAAAAAAAGGAGTATACACCTCTTTAACTTCGTATTATATTGTAATAACGAAAAGAAGTTTGAAGAATATTTTCTTCGAGTAAAATTGACCTTTTAATAATAAATTCCTGTATAATTTTTCTAAAAGTCAATCAAAATCGAAGCGACAAACGATTTTATTTCTTTCTCGAGAAGTTCATCGATTTCGAAATTACGATGGTTCTTCGGATTGTTAAAAAAAATGCATGATTGTTACATGCGTGTGTTTACGTTGGCGAGAGTCGCGTGGCCGTCTAGGTGTCGCAGGATACACGCAATTATCCGTGCAACCGACAAGTTTATTTTCAATGAAACTGCACTTTCGGCCTGGATCGGTCGCTCGTAAAAGGACCCGGCGTTATGCGTACGGGCCGCATAAGCACGGGACTTTGTGGCTCGTCCACGGACAGGCGGATAATATATTAGAGTTATGCTAATTTTACGGCCGGCCCCCACGGCAAAAAGCAAAGCCAAAAAGGATCCCACCCGTGCGCGTTTTTGCACGTGGATGAGCGGCTAGTCCGGTCCGCCCGCCGCATGGAAAACACTCCGGGAATACGAGTCGGGAGCGGTGGGCCCGCGAATATTATGCTCACCGGAGGTGGAATTCCCGAATAATAAGACACCACGAGCCACGAGAAGCCCCCGACGACCTTTGGGAAAAAAGGAGCAAGCACGAGCCTCCGTCGTAGAAGAAACGTCCCGGTTATCCGTTGCTCCTTATAAACAGTTCCTAAAAATTGATTCCTGAATTACTTGGATACGACTAAATATTTTTTATTTTATACAAATAGATCACTTATACAATGAAAATCTAACGTAATTTTTTATATTTTGAAAAGATTTCTTAACATTATTTTATTTATGTAATAATTTGGAATGTATACAATCTAATGTATGAAATATTATTTATGGAATTGTTATGTAAATTTTTAATATTATTTCATATTAGTATCAAATGACTCAACAGATATTTGAATTACATTTGAAATAAATTTATTCTCGAATGGGAACAGTTTTGAACGTCGTTGATTTGAATCATTAATAAATTTTCTACAAAATTGCACATTGTGCGATCATATTCACATGTGATCATACTCAATCTCAATAACATTATGTAATTATAATCTTTATTGCCGGAATGTTTTCGTTTGAATTTGCCACTGAATATTTATTGCTGACAAAATAACAGGTGGTACCGCATCAGAAAAGATATGAATTCCTTAATTACAGAATCAGAAAAGAGCTCGGCGCGCACAAGTAAGGATAAAGATGAAAGAGCTAACGAACTGATAAAAAATATCCCCAGGTCGCTTTATAAATCGCAATCACGCCAGTTGTCAGCAGAATTTCGCAATAATTTAACAAACGGTTCAGGGCTCGATGAATAATCGCATGATGCGGCCGTCCATTCACAAACGGATTAAAAAGGAGGACAGAATTGGGAGGTGATTTTAAAAGAGCAGAAAAAATGATCATGAAAATATTAACTCGGACCTGAAAAACATTACCCGCAATAAATTGCCACTGTTACATACTAACACGAATGATATTGCATTTCTCCATTCAATGTAAAATTTACGACAACGATTACCTTATACATCGTACGATAAATTAAATTTTCAAATCTTTATGAAAAGAATCGACATTTTATTTTTAAAATTAAAATTTTAATTCTTTTGAAAAAAATTTTTTTTCTTTTTTTCCTGATGTTTTTCAAAAAGAATTTTGATATAAAGGCTATGAAGCTGAAGACGTGGGACGATAATTTCACGTTTTTGTTACATAAAAAAATTGATAAATAATAAACCGATAAAATTTTTCTACTAAGATTAATTTGAATTACATTTTTCGAAAAACTATTGACTATCGCGTTATATCATATCGTGAAGAATAAATTACTTTGTTGATTGAATCTTTCTCAGATGTGCAATATTTTACATTTAATGTAGCTTTACATTTATCACGAAATAAGATTTCACCAAGAATTGTACACTACGAGTACTAGAGTTGTTGTAAAAAAACTGGTGATAATAAGTTATTAAGAGATTCGAAAAAGTTGCTTTAGTTTGCACATTTTCTTCAAGGTTCCGTCGCAATGTTGTTCAAACAAATCTTTACTTAAGGCTACAGTAGCGATGGCACTGGTGCCTTCGCGTGTGGTAGCGATACTTTTCAAAGTAGCACCTTGGTACGTTCGGAACTTGCTAGGTATCGTTTCAAGGGCCTTCGACTTACGGGGGAGGGTCCAGAAAGGGAGAGAGGAAAAAAAAAGCGTAATCGTCCGCGAACTTTACGACCGTGCTCGTCAAAGTAAACACCGCATGCCGAGGACTACCGCGGCACGGCGTACATAACGAAGGAAAAGGCAGGTTTGTGTTGTATGCGCATGGTCCGTCCATGGGCACACAATGGGACGCAATTCGCATTATGTGCCTTACACGGTGACCATGAACGCCGCGAGGAAGCTGCAACAAGCGAGGAAGCTGCATCGCATCGCACACCATACATTTTCAGAGAGAATTGAATTAATTGCATGCTAAATGATACAATTAATCATTTCATTAATCATTTTATATTAATCTAAGCTTTTTTTTATAAGAGACTATGGTGTTTTTATAAAGAGATCAAATCAATTTTATTATTATTAAAATAAAATAGATAGCAAATGTATATATATAGTTGTAATAATATTTATAACATCTAGAAGAATTGTATTATTTTACAATTAATAATGTTTACAATAATATTCCTTAAGAAATTATAATTATAAAGTATAATCTTATAAGGGGAGTAATTGTAGCTGTTAATTGAAATAAGATAGAAAAAATTTTTGTGGTGCATATTTAAGAGAAATTCCTCGTTTATCATCTTTCCAAGAAACATTTGACTGACTGATAGTGAACGAGTACGCCTCTGCCTTACCGTAAAAGTCCTTCAACGAGCAAATACTACACGCGTCTCCGATGCCTGATCGCACCTTATACGAGCTTCTCCTCCGTTTCACGCTCCCTGGAGATCGAACCTGCTGTCGAGATGGACCACGTTTTGCTGAAAACGAGAGGACGCCAAACAAGCGTGGAGTGACGCAGGAATTCTTGCAGTTTATTGCAGAATATAAGTTGTATTGGAAAGTACAGTTATAGTATCTATTGTTTGATTTTATCTCCTTTTGTGATATTACGCTATATAATATACGTTAGTTTGATATACAACATATGAGATAATGTATAATAATAATATACAATATAATATAACGTGTGTACTGAATAGAATTGAATTGAATGACAAAAATGAAATATGTGAAATATGTTAAATATTTTATGGAGAAACAATTTGCTCTTGTTTCTTAAAGATACGGTTTTCAAATTTATCTTGTAGCATCCTAGGCTTTTATAAAATTTAAAAATCACTTTTAATTGCGATGTAATTTACTTAATGAGATAATTTATTTTCATAGAAGAAGTTTACTTTACAGACGTATCTAACGATGAAAAAAAATTTTTCTATAGATAATGGGTATATCAATTCATATGTAAATCTTTAGAAATTGATTCAAAATACCGGCACAAGGTTTGCGATGTCAATGACCATTTCCTGTTGTGAACGCGTGAATCCTTCAATATGTGAAAGCCTGAGACTAATTTTATGCAGTTAGACAGGAAATTATTCGGTGATTGCGGAACACATCGTCAAACGCTTCTATCGTATTATATAATAAAAATGGCGTCGTATATTTGACCGAAATTGTAACAGTTACAATTCCTAACCTCGCGATCGCGAATCGCACTGCATCTCGAATTTGCACGCCATGCTAAAAGGAGAGAAAATCACCGATGACCGCGCGTCTACAAAGCCGCGGGACGGCTTTTTTCCTCTCGGCGATCCCGCCGCTATTTGCGATTTCGAAAGCCGCGCGTGACGCGCGCGTTATAGCGGATTACGCGCGCGTCCATTACGCGAGTAATTCTTCTTCCGCCCGTTTGCGATCTCCGCCTTACACTCAGGCAAGCGATTCCGGAGACACTTAAGCCAGACTCTAAATAATCTACCGTGTTTGAGCGTTCTGGCCTATCATCAATCAAGGAGAATTGACTTGAAAGTAAAGAATAACAAATACAAATTATAATTAAGGAACGATTAAGAATTCCCTTTATTGGACAAGAATTTTAAAGTTTTTGTTTTTTTTTTTTTTTTTTCAATTTTTCAATTTCAATTTTTTGTTTTTCGTGCTGTATTTCCGATGCAAAGCGATACAACTTTTATTCTTACGCGCGTTATAAAAATTTATTCTCTTTCGAAGTATCTTAATTCTTTCAAGAGTAATGACTGTGGAGAACCGCGTCGCATTATGACGCTTTAAAATGCAGTTTTGGGTCGATCGAACAGCGGAAGCCACTCTCTGCCAGTGACATGGGACACGTCATTAGCGCGCGAACAAATCGTCCCTCGGAGCTTATCGGCCGTGTCAATCAGTAAGCCGCCGATGGTAGACACGTAAATTTCGCCGGTTGGGTGAGAAGAGAACACTACGACCCTTTCGTCGAAGAGAGGCCCTCGTGATCTTGACGTCGGGATCGAAGAGAAGGTAGATAAAGCGACAGAGACGAAAGAGCTGGTTTTACGCGGCGAGAGTAAATTCTGAAGTGTTCTGGAAACTCGTTTTTTTTAAAATGCCATTTTTTATATTTGCTACTTGGAGAAAACAATCGTAAAATAAAGATTTCGCTGATGATATTATTATTATTATTATTATTATTATGAAGAATAATTATTATAGATTAAGAATAATTATTATGATATAATAATTCTAATATCTAAAAACAAGAGTCAACTAACGTCTTTCTTCTTAGGAAAATTATCTAGAATTTATGTGCTATCGTAACTCGAATTAAGATATCTTTATCTTCCATCTGTTTCAAACTAGTAACGATTGTTTCCACTCTCTAATGTTAAGACAAAATATGAAATATGTACGTTGCGAGAACGCAACGTTAATTCCTTTCTCACGAAAATCTAAATGATCTTCCTTGTTATCCTTGAAAAATCTCGAAAACCATTTTCACTATTGTTACTTGGACACGATTGTTACGAATCACGTCTACGCCGCTTCGAAATCGTTCGTCGTCATTCCCGGCACGATTCGAGACGGCCGGCTCGCATTAGCGGGCCCATTAATCACAATTACGTGAATTCAGGTCCTGGCACCGCGTGCGTGCGTGCGTGCGTGCGTGCGTGCGTGCGTGCGTGCGTGCGTGCGTGTCACTCACGCTAAAAGCGTTTATATGTGTATATACGTGCAAGTCCACATCTCGCGGATGAGAACACGCTCAGCGATGAGAAACGCCACAATTCACCATGGCAAAAATACCGCCCACTGGTACAAACCCCTCCTTGTCGTCGCGTTTGCAACGGGTGGATTATATCCTCCCCGAGGTGGTCATCGCGGAATCTCGATTGTGCACAGAAAGCTTCCTGAAAATTATCTGCTCGGGTCGTTCGCGGAATTCGCGCGCGGGTCCAACAAAATAATTCTCGTGGACGACCATCCCCGGCTGTTCACCGAGCCCATCTTTCCAACCGCATGCATACCGATGAGGTCTGTCGTGCCATACGATCGTGCAGTTACAAAAATCGTATATTCTGATATTTTGAAAAAAAAAATAACAACTTTTAACTTTGTAAAATTTTGGAAATTAATTAATAAAAATTGTGTGATATAAAAACTAGTATAATTATAAAAAATTAAACTTATTATTAGCAATTAATAATGAAATATTAGAATGAAATTTTATATTCAATATTTATCACAAGTACGTATTACGTATTGAATTAAACTTCGATGCGATATTAGAATTTATAAATTATCAATAGAAATTTAAAAATCCTTTGTAGTTATAATGGTTGCGGCAAAAAATGGACACAAAACATCAAACACAAGTATCGTCTCTATGAAAATATGTCGGCAGATCAATGACAAGCATCGATAATGTGAATGAAAGTCTTGAATGAAGTTCGACGTTCACTCGTCGTACGTGGTAATGCATCAGCGTGTATGTAAACGTACACTCGTGACTATCGTTAAAGGCATGGCTCGAGCGACCGCGAATGGATCATCATCGGTGATCCATTACAATACAATGAGCATCTCTATCCTCTATATCTAAAAAAAAAATAGATATATTACTATAAGAAATATTCTCTCTCTCTCTCTCTCTCTCTCTCTCTCTCTCTGCAAAATATGCATCAATTAACTTTTTTAATTTGTTAATTAATTTTCAGTTTGAAGCAACGTTCACGGCTTAGAAACTGAGATGATTGAAAGATTGGAATATCATTCTTTCGGAATAGAAAGCGAAAATTTAGCACCTCTCGAGACGTGTTCTAATCTCACGAAATTGAATTTCCGTGTTTTTGAATCTTATCTCTCGGACGATTTCTTTCGACAACAGGTTAACACACGGTCGTAGAATCCAATGGTCGTAGGAGGATATCTTGTTTGGCTTTCAGGACATAAACTGACGAATCGGTCTCTTTTAATAATAGTCCTTTGATTATAAAAGAGAAGTCACTCTCTTTCAAAATATTATCCGTTATGTCGATAGAATAATATAAAATAATTAATTAGAAAAATTTATCGTCGATCTATGGACTGTAATAATGATGGTAGATAACTACAACCTCGTGTGAGAACAATATTGTGCGAAGGAACAAACGTTAACGGATTTAATATATCTTCCTCGAACATAAGTGCGGATAATAGCGCGGATGTAAATTCAGAGACGATAACTCGTCAGATTTGTTAACAGATATTTGAGGGCATTGTGATAAACGGCGCGATAGCTTCCTAGACATTAGCAATATAATGGATTAATGATTTATTGCTGTCCTATTGATTAAGCGCTATCAATAGCTGTACATTGACGATGTCAATCCGAGGACCGTAAATCACTGTACAGTAGTCGTTTTACTCGTATACCGTAAGTGCGATATATGAAACCACGAGTTCCTCACAAATATCCGTCATCATACAGAGAGTGCAGAGAAATGCTTGATAAGATAAAATATATTTTATGACAAAGAGATTTAAATACAAAAATAAAAATAAGTGTAAAAATATAAAGAAATAGATTTGTTTTTAATTATATTTATATATATTTTTTTAATTAGAAACTGCTAATAACTCTTGTTTAATTAATGTAATCATGTTATTTCAATGATCGTTATCAGAAAAGTGCGGATTAATTCCTTTGAGTCAATCTTGCTCACGAAGCCTTGACGATTTTCTTTACGATTTCATTCATCGAGCTTGTAGAATCGAGCCTACATATGATACGGCAAATTTTTGTCGAAGCAAAAGTTCATACGTTCTCTTCGCGTCGTGCCGTGTTTCTTTGAGAGGGAACGCGAGGCAGGTCAACCGTGATGTCAAGACATGAAAGGAGTCTTTATCAGACCGTATTCACTCACTGTTTGCAACATTACATGGTAATAACACTTCGTACATGCAGAAAATATTAAAAGTTATAGTTTTTACATATACATACGTTACAATACATATGTTAAATACTCAAATAAAATTGGTATAAAAAACTATATTTACAGAGTATTTGAAGTTTTAAGCTAAAGATTTCAGATAGCTAAATATTTCCTAGACCTATTCGTTTACCGTTTGTTACGTTACGATGATAGGGATAGCATTCTAAATGTGCGAAGAGAATAGTGATAGAAACCGATAATTCATGAGATACGCTGGTCACACATTCAATATCGCTCACTGAATCGCTCTATTTAAAAACTACGTGTTCGCACGTGTCGCGCAAATATGAGATCTCGAATTGAAGAACCTTCTGGATGTCGGATGACGAGATATTTAAATCCATACGTAGATAATCCACGTTCGGAATGGCTCTTCGAGTTTTAGTGCTTCTGATACTTTTAGTGAGGAATCGTAAACGAAGGAAGCGGAAGATATTAAAGATATTGGAAACAATTTTTCGAGTATTTAGCGGGAGGGTTTCTTTTAATGCAAGATTAATGCTAACGATAACGCGACGTAGGAACGGAGACGCGCGTAACCCCCGACCCCGACTCCAAATGAGGCTGCGGTGCAACGACCTTCTGAAATGTTGGGTCACGAATAGTAAAAGTGGATCTTCCATCTCGTCGAAGAATGAATTAGACTCGCCTCGGGAGTTTGCTGGCGAAAATGCACGCAACGAGCGAGGCAGCCAACGATGGGACAGAGCTGCGTATCGCGCCGATATTCCAATGGTGATACGCCGCACCATAGGTTATGCACACGTGGCGGGTTACGTAATCCACGAGGTCGTGACTCGCACTACCCATCTCCATCGCGTGGCGTACGCACCGTAATACGCGTCGCACAAACACTGTTGTCCATTGGACAATCCTCAAGTGGAATTAACTAAGCAAAGTCAATTTTCTGATTTTCTAACTTTTGCGAAAATTGTAGTATATGATTAAAAACATTTTTTTTTAACAATAGAAAATAATAGATGATGACAGAATTGAATCTTAGATATCCTATAATTTTTCATTTTTTTTTAAATTGAATTTATATATATGATTTATATAATTATATCAATATAATGATATTTATATACTTAACTGAATTTATATAAATTCGGAACAATTGCTTCTATTCGCGAACTACGTGTCGTTACTATTAACAAACTTTTAACGCAGTTCTCAAAGCTGTATTTTCCTAAATCGATAATCAAATTTGAAAATCGATTATTATTTCCCTATTTTTTTTTTTTTTTTTAATTTTCTTATTCATTGCACACGCGTTTGCGCGAGAATACCTGAAAGGTTAACGAGTGTATAAGTTGACCCTTGAGGGTCAAACGATAGATCGGATACATTACTTATCAAACAGCACTTCCCCAAGCCCTTCGCGCGAGGATGCTGAAAAGAAAAATAGCGACGCACCTCGCATCGATCTTGATCTACGCGTGGGCGGATCGAGCGGAGTCGTCGCGCGGCGGGCGAGAAATCGGCGCCCACGCTGATTGAGAGTACATATCTCTTCGAAGTCTGTTCTCTTAAGAGTGAGGAGGGGGCACTGCACGTGCGCGAGTAAAGGGCAAGAGAGAGATATTTGCTTTAATTCGGGAAAGAGAGCCTTGTTGCACTATATATATCCGTGGCATTGACATCGCCATTTGCGCATTGAATAACGATATTAGATAAAGGGAATTTCAATTATCTGTTTAGATAAATGCTTCGAAAATTATTCCATCTGTGATGAATTTCCAGTACGACTATCGCCTATTATTGAAATCAAATAACAACGGTGATATGAATTGTAAAAAATTACAATCATCATCAGAAATCATCCAGAAAGAAAAAAAAAAAAAGAATTGCACAGTGTGATAAATTTACGTTATTGTTCGAAAATAAGAAGTTGTACTCGTAATCGTTAATTAGCATTTGTCGAATAAATTAGGAAAACATTAATGCTACTTCCCCGCATTTCCGAGTATAATTTTATAATACATTGTGTATCAATGTATTATAATTTTTAAAAATGAATATACCGCGAGGCCAATAAATTTCCACCTTGGCGTCACCAAAAATATAGTCTTATCTCTTACTTAGATTTATGATATCAGGTTCGCATGCACGTATCGCGCGCGGGAACCGCGGCGATCGGTCTTCCTATGGGAAACGTGCGCGAAAGAGAGAAAGAAATCGTGCTGCGTCGCTGCATTACCGTGCATAACATTTATGTGCACGTCTCCACTACCGCACCGGCTGGAATATCGGGTTTTACGTAAACCCGACGTGCGACGCATGGTTTCTCGCGCGTTCGATACCGAGAGTGGCGCGCGTCGTGATGCAAAACAACACCGCCGTCTCTCGCCGCCGCCACCGGTTTAACATAACGACCCCGGCAACGTACCGCGCGGAGATAACCAAACGCAATTCCAACGACACACGTGATGGCACGCACTCACGCGCGCGCGCGCGCGCGCGCGTGTGTGTGTGTGTGTGTGTGTGTGTGCAGTCGATTCCAATCTCGAATTGTGCCGCGCCGTTCATTATCGCGTTTTATCGCGCGATCCTGCAAGAATCCGTCCTATATCGCGCTCGTATTATTCCACACGTTATTGTCCCGCACTCGCGAAGCATATCGCAAATTCCTGAATCGAATATCGAAAATTATGGCGTGCAATACTTACTTTACCTTACAATAATTACTTTATACAATATTGATTGTTGAAAATCGAAATGATATATCGATTTTATTGGTTGAAACGGAAAAGGAGAGAATGGAAGTCATGAGAAAGATTTTGATAGTAAAAATTAAACATATTTTAATTACGATTTAATAATAATTTAACACGTGACGTATTTAATATGTAACTAAAAATAGTCAAGAATTTGAAAAGAATTGTTAAATTTTTCCTTTAATGATGTTAAGATGAACTTGAGTAATTTATCAAAAGATAAAGTTTATATATATATATATATATATATATATATATATATATATATATATACATCGAATGACGTAATTCTAGTTTCCTGCGACAAATTGCATGGAGGTTCCATTATTCGCTAGCGCGAATTAATTTTGCGGACGAGAGCAGGAAGGAAGGCGCAATTCAAACGGTGGCTTTCTACCGCGGCGGTAATTTACTCTGAAATTGAAACAATTAAACTCATTTTTCCTCAGAATAATGCAGATTATTGTGCGAGCACACATGATGGTACAGCTGTTCGCCAGAGGTTGAAAGTGAAAATACCATGGCGATTACGTAACAGCCATAATTAAGTAATCGTTCTATGTAACAATCTGTCTTTGATGACTTGTCGTTCGCTCATGCGCTCTTTTCTTGAATTTAATTTCATGTTTGAAATACATTACACGTGTGGATACAGAAGTGTTTTTTTCTTTTTTTTAATTTCTGCCGTTTCGAAATATCTTGACAAAGAGTTATAGTAAAAATTTTTTACTATCAAGAGTTCATTTCTCACAACAATCGCAACCATCAACTTTTTTTACAGGCAACCTTGACACGGAAAAACTATTCAAGGTTAATACATCATCTATTTCGACCATAATAAAATAATGAAGAACGGTCAACGGTATGAGGAATTTATTACGATCACCATAGTGACGTAATGATCGACATGCCTAAATTTCTCGGACCGAACGCGAACGCTTCTCTCGATTAGCACTGACTGCGACGGTTAATCACGCGTGTCGGCGGCCGGAAATCCCAACGAATCACACCGAAAAGGAAAGAGAGACGGTTCGCTCGTCCCACGTATAACGAATTACGAACGAGCGTGTCACGAAGCGAGAGCGCGAGCGGTCCGTACACGCAAGTGCGTCGACGAGAGCGAAGAACGGAGCCGCGAAGTGACAGAGGAAACGGAGGATTTGTCACGAAGGCAGTTTGGTTTAACTGATCTCATCCGTCTTGGTCGCGAGCGGCGCGACGGCGACGCGTCGCCCAGCCGATTGTCTTCGTTCTCGTTGTCGTCGCGACGACACGTTGACAGCTGGTCGACTTCATTGCCCGCGTCACATTGCCGAGCTCCATTCCGCCTTGTCGGCCTCTGCCAAACAGATTGAATCATTCCGATGGCCCTGACGGGGGGACCAAGCACCATTCGTAATTTTGTATGCACTGTTAAATTACTATTAAAGGCAGTTGAAAGAATTACGGAGCACTCTCGTCTTTGAGAAATCCTTCGTGCCTTATTTCAAAGTAAAATATAATCGTTTCATATAAATTTTTTAAAGACAAATGCTGTTCTATTAGAAAAAAATTTGTTATTGTAATAAAATAATTTTTAGAAAATACACAAATTATTTCGTTTCCGTATTATAAAAAAATTTTAAGAGATCTATATAGAAAATTTTATGAATTCGGGTCATGCGTGCCGGAATTGTGCGGTCACAAACGTGTCGTCTGTGAGAGCGAGGTGACGACCGAATAATGTGTGCCATTACTGACATTTTCAAACGTTAAGACGGCTTTCTGCGTCCCACGCGACTTCATGAAGCCTCGTGCTCATTACGTCATAGGCTCTATCCCGTTGATAATTCTTCCTTGGCAGCTTGGCATTGGCGTGATAGATGTGGATATCGAATTGGATGAATATCCACGGCACTAGAATACGGTGTAGTTTTCCAAAAGAATTGTGTGTGAAAATGGATTCGTTCTCACAAGCGCAAAACCGAATAATAAACAAAATGAAGTCGAAGCAACCGCGAGTAGAGTACAACTTTAAAAATTTGCAAATTTATGCGAAGATAATCTTGCAGGAAGTTGAGAGTCGCCTTGTACGATGGCACGATCAGGGAGGAAGGGAGGGGGAGGGAGGGGAGGGGGGGGGGGTCACGTAAATGACGCGGCCCTCCGTTGCGGTGTACTCTGATAAAACATAAGTACATGAAGGCTTCTACTCTCTCCGCGCCTCTCGCTGCTTGTCTACGCTAAGCGGTTATTTGCTGCGTTGTTATTATACTGGCGCTGGGCATGCGTTGCATTAGTTGTTCGTAGTGCTTTATGTGCCACGCCGGCCACGTTAATCGAACCCTGAAACACGCGCTTTCCTGCACGAGCGATTTAGCCCCTCTTTTTAGCGCTTCTTACGCACGACACACGCGTAACGACGCGTCACCGACAAGTCGATATTAAATTTTATGGGAGGGATAAAAATTTCACCTCCACGATCGTAAAATGCTTTTACTGCGCGTCCCCGCCGATGCTCGGACAAAACGTACGCGTCGCAACAAGAACGAATTTACGCGCCAAGTATCGACGAAGGCGCGGCAAACAGAATAAATTCCAATAATCGTAGGGCGTTGCCTC
This sequence comes from Pogonomyrmex barbatus, assembly GCF_055798465.1. Classification (NCBI taxonomy): domain Eukaryota; kingdom Metazoa; phylum Arthropoda; class Insecta; order Hymenoptera; family Formicidae; genus Pogonomyrmex; species Pogonomyrmex barbatus. The sequence goes on along the minus strand of NW_028297182.1, from coordinate 8,273,801 downwards.
TTTCGGGCCTTCGAATTTTCTGCCGGGCCGCGAAATTTAATAGCGCCGTCTTTAACTCTCTTTCGCCGAATGTACGCTGCACGTAGCCGCGTGTGAAATTATCCATGTCGAAGTTGCGGCAACAGTTAAGTAGGATATCGCGGCGCGAATGGTTTCGTCGATTCTCCTCCTTTCGTTTACACCGAGAAAGCCACTGATATTCACTCTTTCTTAAAAGTACTCCTGGAATACGAGACGTTTTGCTTTCCCTGAGCCCCCCCTTCCCCTCTTCTCTTTCTCTCTTCTCCGGCCTCTCTGGCCTTTTATCTCCGTCCTCTTCGTCGGGCCCTACACGAAAGTTCAATTTGCACGGCATGTCAAAGGTTCCCTTCGGATCCATTGGACTCTCTTTCTTCGTGACTCCGAAGATGCACTCTAATTGCAGCGAAGTTTCGATAAGCGAGATTTCACGTTCGTTTCTCGCACAAATCGTTTGCAAATCGTTGCATAAAAGGCGACAAATTTTTTGATATATCGAGTGCAACGTGAGGGAGGAGAATTTTCAAATAAAGCTTTAATAATTGATATACAATATTTAAATCAGATATCAGATATTTTTCTATCAAATTGTTATTGTTTTTATTATATTAAGTCATACGTGAAGTAATTGAAATTTTCTTCCTTGTTACAGGTTTCGTGTCGTGTTCGCCGAGCCCGTGCAAGAATGGAGGGCACTGCGTGTCGTCGCCGCGCGGCGAATCGCATTGCAAGTGAGTAGCAACCAGCCACATTATATCACTCCCATTATTGTAATTACAAATCGACGTTTCTACCCCTCCGTCACCGGCTTGTATATATATCGTTCGGCATGCGTGTCGTGCGATTGCGCGTGAAACGACTGGTTCGATCATAGACGATTGAGTTCTTCATACACTTGTACCGCGCAACGGCAGTTAATGTTTCCATTATTATAGATGATTTTTTCAAATTAATTAATTTTTTATTATTGTATTTTGTTGTTTTTTTATTGTATTTTTTATTTATTGTATTTTGTTATATTATATTGTATATAATTTTTTATTGCTCGTATTTTAATCATATTTCAATATATAAAATTATATGAGACACACATGCACATATACCCTATCATACATATCTCCTATAAAAATAATAATAATTTTGTATTATTTGCATATAAATTTCATTTGCATAAATTTCTATAAAAATTTGACATACTTTTTCAAGAAGAACAGTGACTTATAAATGTTAAAACATCAGTCTAAGGAATATATAATAACCAAGAATAAAGAAAAAGAATAAAAGAATATAAATAAAAATCTAGTACAGAATATAAGAAAAAACGAAACAAGTTACTTTATGTTAGAAGAAATGTAGAGAGAAGTGAATAATATATATATATATATATATATATATATATATATATATATATATATATATATATTTGATATTGCAGTAAGATAGTGTAAAAAAAATTAGAATTAAAATGTGCAAATTAAAAAAAACTTATTTGACGTTGAATTTTATCAGAAAATATATGCATTTGTAAAAAAGTTAAATAAAAAATCGAATCATTATTTCAAATTTTATCCATAAAAATCTTTATTTTTTTTAAATAATCGAATTACAACGATCGAACAAATCGATTCATTCTTTATTCACGTAGTATAAACGCACCTTTGCACATCGAGTTAGCGATCGACGACCGAGTCCAAGTAGAGGGGGATAAAGAGATACTGAGGAGGGCTCGAAGGGTACAACGGGGCGAGAGGAAAAGACAAGGAGGAGGCGAGAGAACCGGACGTTTCGCCGCCTCCCACGCGAAAAGGATGAGAAACCGTGAAAAAGAAGAGGAAAGAGAAAGAAGGATAAGGGGAAGAAGGACGCGAAGAACTGGAAGTCGCAACTTCCACGACGCGAAATCACGCGAGCTCTGGAAAAGTTTGCATTGCTCCAGAAAATAGCAAAATCTTTTTAAAATATTTATATATAATATATAATTTTTTAAAGCCTAGATAAAATCTTATTTTAATGAAATAGTAACAGGAGTATTTAATACTAATTTTAATTAATTGAGTGTAATACTTACAATTGAGTGTAATAATTTTGATTGTTACAACATGGAAAAATTTATGAGCAGTAAGTTCAAATGATTTAAATTTTAATGATAAAGTTCATTTTTCTAGATTTTACAATTTAATGTTTAAATCAGTTTTGTTTTCGAGATACTTTTTTTTCACTTTAAACATAATTCATATTGTAGTTTTAAATTATTTCTGCATATTTGCATAGCGTTCTGCTTCTCATTTATGTTATCAACACATTCACAGTACGTTTGCTGGTACTAATCACTTACGTTTAGGGTTGCAAATTTTACGATTTAAATTATACAAGCAACGACTTTTATCCGTTTTGTAATTTCTCAAAATCGTTGGGGTAGCGGCAACTTTAATGCGCGCTTGGGACAATCATAAAACGTTCACCGATAATAAAATATCTATGTTCTGTGAGCGAATCTTTTTCGATTTCATACCACATATTTACACACGCGTAAAACTATTTATTTGCGTGCACGCATATGCTCGAGAACTCCGATAATCTATTTTGTATCCCTGTCTCTTGATCTAACATCGATCGTATAGTGGTATAGTGGTATAGTAAACTAAAGCATTTATAAAATATCTAAATTATCGATTTTATTTCCATATAATATATTAAAAAAACAAATTTTGTATTATTCATTTAGATATAAATGATGATTCAATTATTACATAAATCTTACGTATTTTTTAAGGAAGTTTATTAAAACGCAAAATGTTATCGCATTTTATTTATTTCCAAAAATCACATTTACATATATTTTGCATATATTTTACATCTACAATAATATGAATCAAAAATTTTAAAAAAGAAGTGGAATTTTTATTTAAACTTTTCCGACTGTTTTGACAATTCAAAAAAGAATATATATTACATCTTGTTACGCTGTTTATATGTAAATAACCGATGAGCTCGATTAGCGTTTCGTCTCTTCGCGACAAGCGAGCTCATTGCACTCCACCGTTGCACTCTCACGCCAGACCGAAACGATCGACGTCTACTACGTGAGCGCCGAAGGGCCTCGCGATCGTCATGGGTAATTGGAAAATTATCGTGCCACTTTCCTCTGTCGATCGTTCGCTCGAAATACGGGGTAATGAACGCGGCGAGCATGATTTCTGATAGCCAATACTTTACTAGTCCGATACAGAGAGTCTGTCTCTGTATAAACGACGCGTGAAAACGGATGATCGCTGCCACTTAGAGCGTACAAAATCTTCCTACAGTATTCGTATATCAATAAACTTTTTTATATTTACGTTTAGACGTTAGTAATAGTTTCGTGTCGGTTTTCAATTGATCCTCGGAGCTTGCGCGGAGGTAAGACCTGTTTTTTCCCAAACCTCAGGATTTTACGTAGCATTACTAGTCAAGATGTAGATGACATTGGCATATAACTGACAGATTACAAATAGTTAATCGATCAAATCGTCCCGTTCCCTATAGCGCTGTGTTTTAGCTCGCGGCGAGCGTAACGTCGTCACGTCGCGCGAGAGATTACGGACTGGTCGCTCGGCGAATCGCGAAATTTTGCACGCTTAGGCAGAAACGCGCGCAGGTTTGCAATAATGACGTCCTCCTCGGCTCCACGCATCACGCGAAGCGGGAAGTTCGCGAAGATTTCGTCTACGAAGATGTCGTCGTGACGTTCGTCGTGACGTCCGCTGTCATCCGAGCGAGACTCTCGCTCCGAGTGTTTTCTTCGCATGAAAATCAATGTGTCTGCAATTGCAATCTGCCACGATTCGATCGCGCGAAATGACCGCTTAAGCTCGCATTTCGACGGAACGTAATACCAACAGAATGGCGTGGGACGATACGGAACGGGGATGGAACGAGATGGGTCGGGATCCGGTAATAGCGGTAATAGTCGGCAGTCGTGACCCGGCGACGCATCTAAATTACCTTTATCTCTCTTCCAGTCCTCGTAGGTTTCACTTTTGTATCAGTCAGCTCGACGCCTCCGTGATCCTTGGATACTACTTGCCTTCTGTGGTTCCCTTGTTCGACGTGCACACATACGTACACATACGTACAATCCGGCTTTCTGCAAACAGCGGCGTGAATCCGAGAATCCGTTTATCATCATCTCGACGACTCGTTTCTTTTAGACGCTTTCGATGCACTCTTCAAAACCAAAAATTCCCGAAATTTTTTCTTCTTTATCCCGTTTGCGCGGGATTATCGTCGATTTTTTTCTCGTTGAACAAAACCGACGGAAACCTCGGGTTAAATTCGATTCTGAATTAAAGTTAAAGATTAGTTTAAAAAAAAATAAATAATTGAGATTTTTTTTGAGACGAGTTTGAGACGAGCGCACGGAGGAGGTCAACGAAACTTGCACGTGGGCACGTGTGATTATTCCGCGCGCACGCAGGCGTATCGACGCACACGATCGCGTACTATCTATAGTTCGGAAAGAGGATGCGCCGCGTATACCGCAATATTTCTCGGACTCGTTACAGATGCGGGCCTGCCGCATCATATGCCGCGGCTATCTCATTTCGCGTAATCTAAGATACGATGGAGGCGCGCGCGGCGCTGCGACGTGCCGCACTACCGCAATGCTCGCGGTATCAGAATTAATTGCAACCCTCGGATTAATACCGTTATGCCCCGACGACCTCCGGCGTCCAGACCCTGGACAGATTTCGCGCTCCATGCTCCACGGTTATATATTTTGTACTCTTGTTTCATTTGATCCTTGCGGCGTTTGCGTTTGCGTTAACGAGTGCAATTTGTGTGCGGGTGTGCGATAAATATTTTATTATGAGAGCGACGTCTGGTCGTTCTCGTTATACGCGAAATAATTGTAAGAAATTGTAGAGACACCCGATCTTTTTCACGCTGCGATTTTCTATCACCGTCGCCGCAAGGTTTGTTTCGCTAAATAGAAAACCACAAGCAAAACGTAAATTATTTTGATATGACCGCGAACGTAACGACTTTATAACGCATTTAGCTTTCACGGCGGTGAATCAAATCAAAGATATTTCAAGATTCTTATCACCTATAAAGAAAGAGGATATGTTAATTGCTTAATTAGAAGGGCAATGTGTGTGGAGTCAGCTTTGGGATTCGATTTGATGGGATCCGTTCGAGTCAAAAGAATAAAAAGGAAAAGCAAAAAGGACGTTATTAGCGTCGAAACTTCGAGCTATCATCCTTTCGCGTATTTATATGTCAAAAGATCGGTACAATCGTGGAGAAGAAGTCTTCTATGTGAAGTCTTCTATGGCTCTTAATTAGTCGATGACACGCATGTAAAAAACCTGTATACTGAAACCTGTGCACTAAAAATAAATTTCCTGGCTATGTTAAAACTGAAAATTGTCCTCAATTCGCTCAATGCTCGTTATTGATTTGTCTTCTCGATGCTTCAAATGAACTTGTCAGATTTTTGAAATTCTGATTTATTTAGAACACTACATAAACGCAAATTATAATTTAAATAAACATATTTAGTATAAAGTTTTTATTATTATTATATTTTTATTTATTACATTTTGCATCAGTGAATTATCATAATATTTTCATTATTATTGCTAATAATTAATATAGAAACAGAATATACGAACAAATATTAGAATTTTCTAGAAAAAGAAATTATCAAATTGTATTAAAATAAAAATTTTGATCGTACGACAACGACGATCACTTTTTATATTATGATTATTATTATACATTTCATGTGTTCGGAACTTTGTAAAGTAAGCATAATGCAATATGATAACAAATTTGAGCGACTTCACTTGACAATATGGCGAGTTAAAGCTACCCCCAACAGAATAAAGGATGGATCCTTCATAATGGCAACCCTTCGTCACATTCGCGGCTTTCACACGCGTGCGTTATGTATTTATGTTGCAAGGTACACTCACACACGTGAACCCCCGCGGCTGAATGTTACACACACGATTTTAGTAAATGCAACGTGCATCATCTCTTTACGGGCGCGCTCGCGCGTGTACACTAAAGCATCAAGTGTGGACAGGTCACGTGGCGGTACACGTGGCTCTGGCACTCCTGTCGAATCTAAGCCGAGCATTTCTCGTCGAATGGGTTGCTATTGAAAAATAATATTATTTTTCCACTTCCGTCATTACGGTTACACGAGTTATTGCACTCTTTGCAGAGGAATAAATATATCGACAAACTTTTCTGCTATAATTTTAAAACGTCGCTTTAATTTTAAGGATGTTCGATTTGCGAGTATTTTTATAAATATTCTTTTATTACTTCCATAGGGATATTCCAGATAAATTTCAACGGTATTGAAAATTTAATGCATACTTGAATATATATTTAAACAATATAGTCTGGAGAAATTGTTTATAATACAATAAATTTAATGATAATTAAATAATCAAAGTTAACTGTTTTTTTTTCATAATTTTTCTAAAATCGATATAATATAATCATTATACGTCATTTATTATGTTTTTTTTTTCAATATTTTATACAATTTTTAGTATAAAAAGAAATTTTTATTTCGAAACTAATTTTTGAAGTTTTATGAATATTTAATTTATTTGGAACTAAAAATGGAAGAAACGAATATTCAGTCGGACGCAGCTGTTAACGGTTAATTCGCGAAATTTTTCACTTCATCCCCCAAGGGTGGTTGATCGAAGGGAGCAACATATGGGTTGATGATGGATGGCGATATGCATGCAACGACCCTTCGATTTGCAGTTACCATTGTGAATGCGCATATACCGCTGACGATCCTCTTATAAATGTATCCTAAATTCTGAGCGGCCGCAAAAAGGGTGGTCGCTTGATTCCCGTATTCGTTCATTACTGACACGCGGGATGCGATTACCCCCTCCGACATAGATCCTATACAAATGATTCTAGTCCCTCGGGGAGAGCCACGTTTCTGCTGGTGCTAAATGCGAGATATTATTAACTATACCAGTTTAGATTGCTTAAAGCTATTAGTCGTAATTTTCGGGTAGAGATTTGATAAGATTAATGTCAATTTGTTTTCTCAATTAACTTTCTATTCATTCCGATACTGTTATCGAACAAAGGTGTAGAGATCTCGAAATATTTCAATATCGTAAAAGTAAAGCAACTGATTCGTAATTTAAAACAGAAAATGAGGAAATATTAGTTATAATATAAGATATTCGTACTCTTTTTATAATCAAATTTTTATAATCAAATATCGGGTTATTTTAACTCGAAGATATACATTATTGTATTCTTTCTTAAATTAAATCGAGCACCAATCATTCTTTATTTGTCGAGCGGAAATACGCTCGCAATACCGAGCAAATTTGCGGTGTGTAATCGACGAAATGCATTTACACATTTTCTTCGCAGGCGAACAGAAAAGCGGTCATGCTCCAATTCCGTTGATTCGAGATGTTAATACATGGTTCCTTTACTAGCAAAAAAAATTACGAATTTTTGAATGTCGTTTCCGTATTATTTAATGTCGCCGACCTGATCCCTTGAAGCCACGCACACACAGACACCACTTGCGCATTACGGCGGCTTCTGGCCGCACGAACGCGTCGTGAATTGATGGCTGTCATTAGCAGTAATCATTGCCATCTGTTCTACCGGCATGGAAAGAAAGAGAAAGAGAGAGAAATGCTTTACGTTCGCTCGCTGGGAAGTTATTGGTCTGCCGCGGCGGCGCGTCGGTGCGCGATTTACGTAGATTACGGACACAGTAACGTCATTCCTCATCGACTTTTTCGCCAGCTGAGGAATGCATGAAAGAGGAACTCCTGGCGAGATTACTCCTTATATCGGAGCGATAAAAAGTTAATCCGTTTCCCCGGGTTGCTCTATTGAATGGAGGTACAGCGTCGTGGCAGCAAATCGCGGAACTAATCAGGAGAATAATCTACCACGTATCTCGTGGCTCGTGAACGCGCTTTTTCGTGATCTCCCCTTTTTTTTGGACGCGTTTATTTCACAGTCCGTGATGGAGAATGATGCATGAAGGAACAATTGATCAAAACGTAGATGTGTATACTCCGAATTTCTAACTACAATTACTTCAGCGTTGGTAGATTTAAGGAAAAGAGTGACACGTAAAAATTTCGTACCGATCGCTCTTATATATATGTATAGACACGATGTTCTATACAGCTTTTGAGCCAGAAATTTGCGACACAGTTGAGTTCAACGTTCGGACGATCTTCCGATTTAAACTCGCGGTCACGCGACGTATTGGCGACGATGCGTCAAGATGCGCCGAGACGCGCCGTTTTCGCCCGTGTCATTCGTGAGGTGACCGTGAACTTCGGAGGTGGGACCGCGGCGCGGTCGAGAGGGCAAAGGGCGATATTCTTTGTTCTATAAAGTCTCGACCGCGCGCGAGGCCCAAAGAGAAGGAATCGACGGCGAATGACGAAGGTTACAGCGCGCTGTCAAAATACGTGTCCTTTTCTTTTTCTTCGCCCCGAGCGCCCGCTGCTATGCATTTAGCATGCATTGGCGGGTGTAGCACGTTCCACGCACGGCCGCGTGCGTATCCTGCGTGTGTGCACGCGTGTCGCCGATCGTCGCGCGCACGCACGCATTGCACAATTTATTCCGTGTGCCGATACAAATGCAGAGCCTACGCCAAATGATCTATCGCGCGTGTTGATCGCCGGAGAGATTCCCCGCGGATGGTCTACCTGCAAATCACTCTGCCATCCGATTTGCGTGTACCTAGCTGCGCGAATACGGGATCAAGATAACGCAATTTTCAAAATTTCTCTTTCCAACAGGGTATTTAACAACTTGAGTTGAAATTTAATCGAGATACAATGAAATAATAATGAATTGTTTTGTTATCTTTAAAAATGATTGGAAGAGCGAAACTTTCAATTTTTGTATGCGATTAATTAAGTCCTCAAATTGTTATGTTTTATTTTTAAATTTTTAAATTTTATATTTTATTTCGTTTCTTCCTGTAAAATTCTCGGATATTTAAAATGAGATTTTGCTGCTAAATTAAGCACATCGTGATGATATAAAAAACGATTGTTTATGTATTAAATTAGATGCCCTCATTAACAGGAACATATGCGTACGCCGTATGGTATTTTACTGTCGTCCGCCAGTATGCGAGTCATCCTGGTAACGGCCGCCGTAGCATAATTGAAACGCTAGGAGAGCCGGCGCAATTTTATTCGGTATGCCGGATAATTACGCGACATTATCGTACGCCAAGTATTATCTTTATTTGCATTGGCGATCACCCAGATACTGAGCACCCCTGAACGTATTACAACGCGCGCCCGCGGGGCCTTGGATCGTGCGCGCTCGGCCGTGATCGGTAAGGCTCGCCGATGCGTCCCCATAGCGATAGAGAGGGAGAGAGAGAGATAAAGAGAGAGCAACTCCGGACCCCTTCGATAGCGAGAGCGTGAGCGAGGGGGACAGGGACAGGAACAAAGAGGTGGAAGAAGGAAAGATCGAGCCCTCGAACGAGCGAGGGAACGGGCGACTCGCGGAGCGAGCAGGACGAAAGCAGCAGGGGCAGCGGAGCGCGAGAGAGAGGACGCGGGATTGTCTGGGCATGAGCGCGCGTTCCCACGCCCGCCGCGCATGCGCCGAGCTTCGGTCCCCTTCGCGTCCCGCTGACCCTCTACACAGGTAATCGGCCGTCCCTCCCCGCCACCCGCCTCGCCGTTCTCTCTCGCACCGCGGCGCGAGCGTGGACGCCTGTCCCCCTCGCTCCTGCGAAGTGTTTCCTTCTGTCGTATGGGCCCGCACCGTCGCGTCGTTTGCTTCCTTCTCGCTCTCGCGTGCCTTTCTATCTTTTCTCTCGGGCCCCGTCTCTGTCTCTACTCCCCCCTCTTCCCTACGCCTTGATCGGCTCGCTCTCTATTCCTCCTGAGAGGTCTCTCGCTCCCTCCCCGACATCCGCATAGATTCAAGCGCGGCGCGGACCCGTCCGCCGTTCTTTCTCTCCGCCACGTTCTTTCTCCGTATGCCTCGCCCGCGCATAATATTCATTTCCACCACTTGTCCCGCCGGCCGGCGCGGTGCGGCGTGGCGCGGCGAGGTGCGGCGCGGCGCGGCCGGCTCGGCGGTGGGGTCTGACGTTCACCTCGTCTCACTCTCTTCGTACCCGCCTTCTCTTTTTCCGCCTCCTTCGCGCAATGAATGCTGTTCTAATAATTATCGCCGGTCGGCTCATCGTCGCTACCGTCTCGTCACTGATGCGTGATAACATTGGTTCCAAATGGATGCGCATCGCAATGATGCTTCAATGAACCGCTTCGCTTTTAAATGCGGACAAAATTTGTTGCAGATTAATGCTCTTTTTTGCTTACTGCCGCAATCACAGAGACATCATACCCGGGGCACACGAATCGCGCGCGAGCGTCGCGAACGATTCCTTGAAGATTTATATCGCGTCGCATGTTGAATATTCATCAAAGTATCGATTAAGATACCGATCTCCGGTACGTATTCGTAAAATAAATCAGCAATACGAAGAGAGAAGGGAGAACGACGTTGGTTAATTTGTTCGATCGAATTAAATGATGATTTCGTTGTACGCTTGGAGTTTATATTTAAAATTTATTCGGATTGCAACAGCAACGGATTGCGGACGTAATCTCGTGTTTGATATTCCACATTACATAAGTTTATTTCATAATATATTATCAGAGATTTTGACCTGAAATATATTTTTCCGATACAAAAGTACAATCTCTGGCGAGCGAAGGCTCGCGTACGGAGAATGCGAAGGTTAAGGACTGAGAAATTTTTCAGACCTGGAAATATCGCGAGTCTACGGCGCGCAGGATAAGAGAGCGGTGCCTGAAATGTTTGCAGAACCTCCACAACCCTTCGGAACGTGTTATTTGCGAATGCCTTACGCGAGACGGTTTCACTCGTTCTCATGAGAGAAGACGAGCTTACGGCATTCCGCAACTATTTCCGCTGAACGGTAACAAGAGTCAAGAAGTGCCCAATAAACTGAATATCGTTTGTTTGTTACTACGGTATTTTTTTACGTCCGTTTCGACATAAATCTCCGAGCGTCAGTTTCACGATGTTACGGCCGATTAACTCATTAACGTAAGCTTTTTCATTATTGAGTTCTAACGAAATTATGTATAATATATATATATATATGTACATTGAAATTTCGTCTCCCAATCAAAGAATACGTCGAACTCGCATGGAATCGAGCATTTATTATAATATGATATTGCAAATTTAGTGACTTTAAAATTTGCTTTAAAAATACTTCTGATATAACTCTACTTGCGAAAAATGTCACATTTTTATACCGTTTCAAAAATGTTTAGTTTATCGTTTTTTATTAATATAAATGTTGTCGATATTATTGCAATCAAAGCATTTTATGCACACACACTCCCTATATAATTTTACACACACACACACACACACACACACACACACACACACGTGCGCGCGCACGCGTACACACATATCAATTACAATTAAGAAATACTTGTTTATTAACTTATGCAAATAATGTCGATATATTGATCCTCGTTATTCACTTGATGGTCGAGTAACCCGATGATGGCGTTGGTCAGGAACACATCTTGCTAAGGTACCTCGGTCAAAGAGTAGTCTGCTCGTTAGTGCTGAGTCGAGAGCAACGACGATGCGACGTCTTCGTCGTCGTCGTCGTCGTCGTCGTCGTCGTCGACACCGCGCATAATGAAGCGCTCGCGAATGTAACCGTTGTCCTCTCGCACCGACGTGCTGATTGCCAACGCGAATATTGTCGTACAGTAATAGGTCTGTTCGAGGAAGCTGGCTCAGACAGCAGGATTGGCGGATCTCTAAAGGGGGGAAAAAAGCATTATTTAGCGTCAATTAGAAATGTACGCCTAATGATCCCCGAGACGACTCGCGATTTTTTCTTCCGCGATCTTTTCTTTTCCTCGACAGCCAACGTTTATATTCGTCGTCGTCTTTTCGGTGTAAATCGCGTGATTTCCACACGTTTCTGCGAAATAAATAACACTGGCGAAACGTTCCTTTCGACTTGTTATTACGAGGAGGATGAATATTTACATTAGCGCGTGCATGCGCAAATGAGCCATGTATACTAATTGCTTCTGAAAGGCAATTATTACTTTTAGTATCAATGTCAAAATATATTGATACTACAACATTGATAAATACACATAATTATCATAATATTTTTGTTGTTTTATTTTTTATAATTATTTTGTAATTATTTTGTAATTATTAAGCAATTTTTAATTTTAGTTATCTATTTTATGATTTCTAAAATTTATTCTTTCTTATTAATAAATATTTAATGAATGAAGAAAAATTAAATATGATGCAAGTGAAATATTGCTATATTATGTCTATAACATATACGAATACATAAGCATGATATTATCAGCCGTGCTTTCTTAATACTTTTCGGGCCAAGCCTGAAGTTACGAATGATGATTGGAATGTCATAATATCTCTTTGTCGATTAAATATTTCTGACTAGGCATTCCGCCAGCGGACGAAAATACGACGATACCTTTGACCGACTGCATGTCTTATAGACCGTCCGCTGTAAAAAATGATCGCCGCCCGACGAGATGGTGATGCCAAGTCGCCAACAACTCGTTTTTCGACTTTCTTTATGGCGCCCGCTGCACAACACCCCCGTGAATGCTATTTAAGGCTTTCTTTTATTTCTTGTCATGCTCTTCCTCCTCTTCGTTCTTTTCTCTCTTTTTTTTATAGTCTTCTTTCGAGCTTCCCGTGTCATTTCTATTGCGTGTGTAAATCTGTGGCGTCCACCTGCCGATGTGTATTTTACGATAAAAAATAGTTTTTATCATTATTTCATTTTAATCAACTTGAATAAATAATTTGGCAGCGAAATGTTATAAAGTAACAATAAACAGAAATTCAAGTGATTTATTTTATAAATATTTTTATTATACAGATTTTTATTTATATAGATCATAGATTTTGTGATTATACGTGTGTGTGTGTGTGTGTGTGTGTGCGTGTGCGTGTGCGTGCGCGCGCGCGCGCGCGCGCGCGCGTGTGTGTGTGTGTGTGTGTGTGTGTGTGGGGGGTGTGCGTGCGTGCGTGCGTGCGTGCGTGCGTGCGTGCGTGTGTGTGTGTGTGTGTGTGTGTGTGTGTGTGTGTGTGTGTGTGTGTGTGTGTGTGTGTGAATGAAATTCAAATCTCATGAATATTCTTTAAACAATCATGAGATCTGAATTATATATTTTCCCTAATTAATGTTGGCAAATCGTGTACTCTTTTATATGCCACATTGTTCATTGATGTAGAAAAGTTTTCAAGCCCAAGCGTAAACATGAATGAACATTGTAATACCGTACGAGCGAAATATGAAATGTTCGAACGTATGAGTAATAATTCATGAAAGTCATTAATTAAAAATGATAATCGTCTGTTAGCTATATATTTTCGAGCTAGACAGTTTGACCGAGATTGTTTACCCTAACTCTCATAATTAAATCGTTGCATTCATGTCTGACAGTAGCAGAGGGCTCATCTGTATAGAATGTTCCAATGTTCAGTAGGTTAATAAGAAAGCGTTGCGATATCACGTTAAAATTTCTATCTGACAATCTCGCTAGCTTTCCTTCTGGCATCTTGCCGATGAAAGAATATTCTATTTGTTGTGTGAGAAACTGCGCGCTCCCATGGCAGAAATTTTTGCGGAAATTACGTAGATCCTGATATAACAATGTTTCTGACATTTGGCTCAATTAAATCTAAATTAATTAAAGGATATTGTATATCTGAAACGCTAAAACAGTTCTAATTAAACTTGAATTTATAATTAGCAGTGTAAGAGACAATGTATACAGTACATAATTCTCTTGCGAAAAAAGAGAAAAATAATGCGAAGAAACACCGTTACGAAAAATATCTTTTGTAATAATATTGCCTGAATGCAGATTACATTAATGCATTAATCGATATAAAACATTTCACACACACACACATGCATATTCTATATACGAAACAAAAACATATTGTTTATAACAACTTTCCTTCCTCTCCTTTTTTTTTTTTTTTTTTTTTTTTTTATAGAAACCGTGCAATTCTCCCGTGTAGCATTCCTATTTTGTAAATCTATGGGATCCGCTATATAATACCGTACATGCGCTCAGCGTGTATCTACATCCTTTCTACTATCGATACATAACGTGCTTACATGCGGATAAGTATGGTTTTTAAGGATACAGAAATTGAATGCATTTGTAGAAGAGAGATGGAGAGATGCGGCTTGGGATCACTTCTTAATTATGATCGGCGCGTGTGCAGCCGAGCCGAACGAGAAAAATAAGCTGTGCCTCTCCATTTTGCCGAGCCACGCGAATTTCATTCCTGTCGCCGTGTATTAATGCCACAATCATGTATAAGGATATCGTGGATCTTTCGCAGGAACCTAAGAAACGAGATGCCGGGCATTCACCTATGTGAAATTTTAACCTACAATCATTTTATGTACAATTTTACTTTATCGACTTTATAGAACTATCGAATTCATAATATCTCTCAAATCATAATTAATCTTAATAACATGTTTTTAATTTTTTTCGTTGTAATGAATTTAATTTTTGTCAACAAGTGATATTTGTCATACAGTTTTGTCATTTTTTTATCTGATTACATAATTTAAAAAAGCAAATATTCCTCTTTTTTTATTTTTTTTTTTTTTCATTTTTTTTTCATTTTTCGCGATTATTATTAATTCTAATCGAACCTACTTACGTCAATTTACATTTTAATTGCGAAAAAAAGCAAAAGACTTGAATGATTCGTAGAATAGATCTATATTGCGACCCTGCACTCGATGCATTTGCATTACGTATGCGGCGTTATGTGTATGAAAGTTAATATTAATGAGTCGCAGTGTCGCAGAAAAGGTAATCGGAGAAATCGTAAATTACACATACATTAATTAATGAGCAATTTAAAAAGTTGAAATATCAAAAATGATATTATCATGATGTCCTGCATAATCTTCTTATTGTGCAATAAAAGTAAAATCCACGTTGTTGAAAATGATATACGTGTTTTATGTTTCATTAAGAGTCAACGCGGAAGCTGCTCTCGATTAACACAAATCCAATTAGCGACATTTATGTATATCGAAGACATACATTCACTTTCTCTTATATTTATTACCTTAAAACGTCCAAGAGATTGAATATTTTTACATTTTTGACAATGATTTAAAAAATTGTTTTCTATAAAATAAGTATTTTTTATTATTATTAAACGATCGGGAGTTTTTTTTTTATTGCAAATCAATTTATTCGAGGAAATTTTTTTGGACTGACTTACACGTTAATTTATTCAAATTAAGTTAATATATACAAAGTGAGTCTAATTTACGCAGAATTTATTAACTAAGTTTGGTTACATTATCACTCACGCATATAATTTCTTTAAATTCCCACGTTTTCTACTTTGGTGTATTCACAGGCGGTTTTAATATATTAATCGTAGATTTTATTAGATAAGATGATTGTTAAAATCCGTATAGATGACGCGTCAGAAGTGCAAAAAAACATATAAATAAATGAGTAAAAATATGTTTTGTTGTAGAATATTTACGATGACGCTGCGATAAATTCAACGTACAAAGTGCGCACAAAACAGCTTTAATAAAGCTCGTCTTCCTCTCACAGGGTTGCAACTCGTGCAGCGTCTCGATTCGATCGAGGTGCATGTTTTTCGGCGCGAAAGCGCATTTAAATGTTGGCGTTTCGATCTGGAATATTTAACGTATCGCTCGCTCCCGATCATTCGGTCGTCCCGATCATGCGAGGGACGAAAAAGAGCGAGTGACTCAACCGCGGGGAATATTAAACATTGTCGTCGTTCGCGTCGTCATATCGCTCCTTCCTATCTCCGTTCCTATCGTTTTTTATTTTATTATTTTACTTTTTTCCCTTTTTTTATTTCGGCGATTCGTTCGTGGAGAGGCGGGTAGGAACGACGGTAATTGAAATAAACATAAGCTTTTAGAAGGGTCGGGCTCCTTTCGCATGGTAATTCCTATCCGTCCACAATGGAAACCCTCCCACGCCCCGCCCTTTATCTCTCCCTCAGCTTTCTCGCTCCTCGCTCCGCTTCTCGTTATGCCGCGAATTCAAATCGAGGACAGGGCTCTCGTTTCTCGTGTCGCTAATGGAATCCGCATTTTTAAAGCGGATCCGTGCTCTCGTCCATATTGTCCGCAACAGCTCTGTGCTCTGTTTACAGTGCTGAAAAAAATTCATAAACAAAACCCGGCAACGCGCTCCAACGTCACGCTGTACTCACGTTTCGGTCCCGAGAATGAGGGAACCGCGAGATAAACTTGGAGAATCGGCGATGTGCGTTCAATCCGCAGATGCGTACTTTGACTGCTATGACATATACATACGAAATAGCGTCTTCTCGAATATTGTTTGACATTGCTCGCCATTTGTTACATGAGTAATATGAATTTTTCGAGGTCAAAAGAAGAGACTGTGTTAAACACATTAAACACAAATTAAGTGTTGGATTAATAATCAATTTTGAAAAAAAGTTGTATTTTTTTTCAATAAAGATTATATTATATCTATCTTTATCTTTAGATATTCCTTCGTTAATCACGTGGTTCTCGAATCGTGTCCTAGATAGGCAGCCCCTAAGTCATCGCGCTCGACCCGCAGCCACCTGCGGTGTAATTGCAGGAGTCTCCCTTATTCTTGTCGTCTCTTTTACTTCGCTGAGAATGTCTTGACGGTAGACACGAAGAGCTACCGTCCAGCTGTGGGCATAAATTCGACGGGTTCCGCGTTTAAAGTGCCGTTTAAAATCGACAGCGCATTAAATCTCCCTATATTCCGCGTTAATCTCTCTATAACTATCCATGGTTGTGAATTCAGCCGCCACATCAATAATTCTGATGGTATTCTGGCATGGTATTGGAACATTGTGTGACACCATGGTGTTTAAAGGAAGTGCGCTGATTACATGCCTTGAGTCGTAGCCTGCATTTTGAAAGCATGTTTTTTTTTCTTCATAGATTAGATAGGAGTAGTGGCACTCATTCCTTCTTTTTTAATGCCTGCAAAATTTATATTTTTCAACAACAAGACGTTCTTAATATTCCTTGTATAATTTTAAGATATATTCATATAGAAGAGGAATGTCGACGAGATTCAAGGGTGATTGCATTCTTCAACACTGATTCCTTTTGTTATTGTGATTGTTTTGTAATCCGGGAGCTACTTCGGTACGATCGAGCGCGTACGCGAATATTCTTCTGACGAGCAAAGACCTTTCTCGATGAGCTTTCGAAATACCATCTGGACACTGAAATGGAAAAGCGGGCGTCCTCTCGTGTCGCACTCGCGGCTTGTCGCAGTTAAGTACAAACGTCATCGTCAAACCGGAATCAAAACCAGTATGCGCGAGTTGGAAATCTCGAATTATAATCAGGACGAAGTCTAACATGCGCGTCGCGAACAAACCAGTCGGTTTAACTGGTTGATTTGAAAAATACATAATGTGCTCTTGCCCTTTTAACAGCGTGTCGCGATATATAAGCGAGAGTAAAATGCATCTGCGCGTTTGCAAATAATTTGTTTACAAATGTCCCTCTTGCGATGTTCCTTTGCTCTGTAAGGAAAATCTCGACGGGAAAAAAAAAAAAAAAAAAACGTGTGTTCTGTAAACGCATATTTTGCAAATTAGCGCAAAAGAATTCCGAGGCGAGTTATTCCTCGAGCTATTAGAGAAGCTCATGTTTTAGACTTTTATCTCCGCTCACAAGTGCTATCCTATGCGATAAAACTAGAACGGCAAGCTCGATCCTGGGCCACTATCGCGTGCCAGGATCGAGTTAACCGATCATCCAAGCGGAGATCTCTTCCCGAGAAATTTCGGCTGCACGGGTCATTAAGTGGATGCGCTCCCCCGAACACAGTGTGCCGTAATAAGTGGCGTGTGGCCGTCGAAACGAGAAACGGATTCCATCGCCCAACGGGTGACTCATAAATGTCAATCTCTCTCGCGGAATGTTTTGCAGTAGCGGTTGCCATTTTTTTGCTTAGACCATCACTGGTCGCTCGTTCAAATAAAATTTGAACTTTTTAAACAATATAATCTTACGTTATACGTGATGTTAGGTTTTAACATCAGAATTGACAAATCAACAAATACAATTTAATTCTAAAAATTTAAGAGCGATTTACGTTTTTATATCATATCGCGTTGTACTTTCTGATTCTTTTTTTTATCGAATGCGCTACGATCTTATTTTTGACCTGCCTTGTATAACTCATCGAGCGTTCCAGTCCCCCTTTGGGCTGCCTCTTTTTTGTTTCTGGCCTTCCTTTCCCTTCGTCCTTCATAAAACGATTAGTATGCTCCGACCGAGCCGGTTCGAGCGTTACTTTCTTCGACTTCGGAACGGCACCGTGGCAGGCCCACTGTGAGTCCCGGCAGTTCATTTGTTATTCCGCTCTGGTAATGCCCAGACTTCCCTCTTTCGACGACGTAGCTAGGACACGATCGTCCTCTCCATATCTCGTTCTTTTTACGTTGCTCGTTTCAGACCCGAGTGGAAAATTAAGGCCTAAGATTTTACGAAATATTCTTACTCGAAATATTCACGTTTGAATTTTTCTTAGAGCCCTATGACATCATCACTCTTCATATCCATTTTTCCGAAAGTTAAAATCTGTATTGCTTATTTTATTAAAATAACGTGACTTATTAAACTTTTAAAAATATTAGATAAATAAAAAGATAGATAAACAAAAATATATGATAAGTGCGAGATGCAAAGTCAGACTTTCCTTATAGAGCTCAAGCGTGCTCCTTTTATTGGTATCTCTAATTATTCGGGAAATAATCAGACTGATGTCGTACAAAGTACAGGTTGGACGATATTCGTTACGAATAGCTTAGCAAACGTATTTAGTAGCGCGATTTATCGCGAGTCATCTTGACGTAGAGATTTTATACCACTTTTACTAGTTAATATTAAAAGTTCTATTTGCTAATCAGCGGATAATCCGGTGAAACTTATAATTTATCTTGCCAAGGAGCGTGATGTTGTCGCTTAATGAACATCCGGCATTGGATTGATTCGTTCCACCCATTGCGTCAACAAAATGTTGAAGGAACGAAAATGCCGAGGTCTTATCGCGCACGCAAAACAGGTTTCTCGTTCTTTCTCTCTCGCCGTTTCTCTTTCTTCCAAAGATTGATTTTCAGAAATTGTCTTTTTTTTTTAACCGCGCTTCCTAATCAATGTTCTCCGAAACGATTATATTATATATTACGATCCGCGTCGCTCTCAATTTTTTGCGGAAAGATCCGATCTGTTGAACGTTAAAACGTTGTTTTTACAATTATCCGGAGTTATGAGTTTGCGAGGGGGGAGGGAAAACTTGGAGTGCCCAGCCGGTCGCTTCATTCACCTCTCGTGACTAACTCGGCCCATTTCCCTCCCTCTCCCCCTACTCCCAGCCTTCGTTCCTCCGCCTGGATCGTCCGGTACTTCTTCTATTCGCGTAAAAATCCGGGCTTGCCGACCAGTTCGCTCGCCTCGAATTCTTCGATCCCGAGTCTACGATCCTCGGGTCCCCGAGTCTATACTTGAATTGCTCCATACATGTTTATTCGTGCCGTATGGACCGTACGAAACTATGATTAAAGCGCTCGTGCTCGGAGGCGTGTAGGGAGGCGCATAGAGAGGCTAAGGTGCCTGCTGAAAGTGGCCGGATTCGATGATGGTAACGTTTCGCCGCGAAAGAAGGTGCTTTTCGAGACTGGCATACCTGAAGAGGGAACCGCTGGCCCGCCGTATTATTAACGATCCAGAGGGTAACCCTCCTGGTCCAGCCTACTTCTCCTCATCCATCGTGCATCTTTTCGTGCCGTCTCCGACTCCGTTTTCGTGCTTATTCTTCATAATTGTAGTACATTATCTAGTCGCACCTAGTAGTCGTTAGAGATTGCAAAAGAATTGATTTTGCGATGCGAGGAGAGGTAATCAATCGTAGTTATCTGAACGGGATAAATATGACTTATCTGCGTTACGAATAAACATTATGTCATCACAGATCGGGAATGGGGGGGGGGGGTGTATGAGATTAAATTCAATTTTATAGATAAAATCTTGTTATTATTGGAAGGGGATAGATTCCTCCAATGAGCTTTTTATCTGTCTTTAGTATCTCAACACCGTTAAACCGGGAACAATAGATTTGCGCTGTTTGACGATAAGACACTTGTTGATTTCATATTCGATATTTATGCTCTAATTAATATTTGCTTCAATTTTGTTTAGCATATTGAATTGGTTTTGCAAAATAATATCGCGCTTGTCATGTCACGCGCAATTATTCGTTTCGTAATAAAGGAAAAACAAAAAAGGTTCTTTAATTAGGTAGGTGGAGAGCACGGATAAATCCTAAAGAGCACAAAACGATCGATTGGATTTTATTTTTTGCGTCGAGAGTAATTGGTACGTGTCACGTGTAGCAACAGGCATTTTTACTTTGTTGTTATCTCCTTGCATTTATCTTTACGGTACATCATCGATTTTGCCGTCGTTGTTTTAACGTCTATTTACTGTCTGCACCATCTTTTTCATATTGGTTTTCCGTCGGAGCCAAGAATATTGGCTTCTCAACTTACCTCTTCCCTTCTCTCGAAAGTATTAAAATAAGATGAACGAAAGTCTCGTTGTCTTGCATAAATTGTCGTTGCATAATCGTACTGGGCGTGGCCGGAGTGTTTCCGAATAGAAATGGAAATCGTGTAAGATTCGCGAGAAACGTACTGCTTAGAATTCTGTAACAATTCCGTTTCGTTATCGTGCATGCAAAATCATTTCGAATGCAACTCTGCGCCCTTCGCGAGCGAGCGAGCAAACGATGCAAACATTGCCTGTCGCGCCATTGTCCATTATAATCACATCGAGATTTTGCAACGATAAAGGCGCGCGGTGCAACAAGCTTTTGCTTGGCATTCAATGATCGGTCAATCCACGACGGATTGGACGTAAAAGTATCGGGCGATCGATCGACGACTCAGCCTCGATTTTCTCGATCGTCTCGGATCTCGGGACGTTTTCCGTTTCTGCGGTCACGAGGTGATTCCCGGCCATTATCGCGATTAGGCCCCCGATAGGTCTCTCCGAGGATCTCTGATCAATTCTCCGGATCGTATGCGGGGCCGCTGACGATTATGATAATGATACGTTCGCGCGTATCGCAACTTACAATGATATAGATACCGATCTAGTATTTAGGCCCATTCCCCATTCGATAGATTCGCGCTGCTGTAGTTAGGGAGAAATTTCGAAATCTTCGATTAGTAGCTCGCTTGTAAAAATCTCATTTTCAAGTGCAAGTACGTATAAACATACATATTTTCTTACAAAGAAAGAATTCCTTTTTGATCAATTAGATTTTAAATGTTCACAACTGACTTGAGAGAAGCTTCAGCATAAATGTAACGGAACTTACTTGACAGGTGTATTCAACTGTTGTTGTTTTAAAATTTAGATATTAAAATGTTCAAAATTTAGAATTTTAAAATATACATATAAGCTGCATATTCATCTCTTATTTTAATGTTTTTTATATTGTTTTTGTGATTATAATAATCTTTTAGATCGATTTACGATTTCAATTTCCAAAGGTTTTGCGGCAAAGCGAATGTGAAAGATGAATCAGAGATAATCGAAGACGTAAAAGATTTTTGGAAAACTTCTTAAATATTTTTAATTATTATGCAAAGGAGATTACTCGGAGCGCGGAGGTACGAGCTAGCTTACTATTATAGTGCTACGTAATTGGTTGCTGGTTATATACTCATCACTATTCATAGGACGAGCACGTTGCGAAGCGCAGCAGGTTCGTTAGAGCTATCCACCCTGTCCCGCATAATGACGTAATTAGCGCGAGCCCTTGGTCGAAGAGCTACCAGTATCAATTCACCCTTCTCACGCTTTCGTAATGGCTCTCGCACGAAGTCATCTGAAAAACTTGCGTCGCGTGCACTAGTCCTGATGGCTATTACGGTCTCTATCCATAAACGTTGCTTCTCGTTCGACTTTACGATCTATATTAAATGAAAGGATATCTCGTACTTGGGCATTGAAATCGCTCTCAGATGATTTATATACGTTGAGGGGATGCTAAATTCGTCTGTATTACTGACAGAATGCGGTATCTTTTGTGTTGACTTTTTTAAATATATTTTATAGATATTATAGATATTTCTATATGGAAATCCTTTTCCATAATTGAAGTTTATGCATTAACACGTATCTAATATTTTACATATTTTTATCCTTTCAATAGATGTTAAATCATAACATTGTTTGATAATTAGGTAATCATTAAGAATATCTCATTGTATTGTTAGCAGAAATTAAATTTGTTTATGGGGAAACATTAAACATGCCGACAAGCCGGAAAGTAGCGGGCGCAACGAGCCCATTAATTTATGTCTCTCGCTCCCTGTTCTCTCGGTCCAGCCGGTATTCGCGGTCATGTGGGGATGAGAGAGAGAGAGAGAGAGAGAGAGAGAGAGAGAGAGAGAGAGAGAGAGAGAGAGAGCGCTTGGCGTAAAACATAATCACGCGGAGAGAAATACGTTTGTATGCGCGCGCGAGAGACTGGCGTATGTCGATGTCACTTCGCGCATGGCTGCCTCGCGGAACCGCGGCACAGCCGCGGTGTGCCCGGGCCGGTATCGGAGTCACGATTTTCCCGGGCTGCGTGTTCTTATCGATAGACTATAGCGAGCGAGTAGTTGGGCGAGCCCGGTGAAAGTTTGAGAAACTTAGCCGGACGTTATCCGTCCGCGCGGAGCGCGCGCTCCTTGTTTCGAGCCGCGAACGCAGAAGGTGATCCGAGCCCCGCTGTTCGTTGATAATAAGTAAAATGCAAAATTGATATAATGTCCCACGGTTCTTATTCTCTCCGCGGCTGTGTTTGTGTCGAGTCGCTCGACGAGGCACGGCGGTTCTGTGATAAATACGCCGCGGCCAAGTGTGTGTGTGCAGGAAAGCTCACATCTAAATCGTTGTAATAAGGAAAATAAAAATTTAACTTTCTTCCGTCGCAGTTTAAAATCATATTTAATTTTTTTTTTGCATGCCTCGTAAAGCAATATTGGAGGAAGATTATATAACAAAACTTTCATGACTTTATATCTTCAATTTTTGTTTCAATTTTCACTTTTTTTTTTTATTTATTTTTAAAAGCTTTTAAATTGTAGGAGATGTTGATTTTATTGTTAGCTCGAAATATATTGAGAAATAATTATTATTATTACGACACGAACTAGAAAGTATTTATTATCTCGATTGCTTTGAGTGACCTGACGACACGAGTTTACCGATCTTCCGGAATCCGCATGTGCGAACGTTGCTCTATGATTCGATCGTACCGTCAATCTCCCGGAACCTCTCACGATCGGCAAGCGGGAACCGTCGCGCTTTTCAAGCCAATTAGCGAATGATCTATTTCTCCGAGGATGAAAAAACGCGTCAATGCGAAACTACCAAAGCAAACGAATCTCACGCAAGTCCTTTCTGGTAAACGATCATTAATTACTACTATACTATATATGGTTGACTTCTAGCAAGGAATGCAAGAATTTCAAACGCTTTTACGTATCAACTTGTGTCAACTATCGACCGAAGAAAAGTGAAATTTTCAATCTTTTTAATAATAATATATTTTCTTCGCATTGTTCTCCGAACCACACAAATCGCCATATAAAACTCATAAATTTTCACTTCCCATGTTTCCATGGAAAAATTAACGGGACGCAAAATGTGAAATGCGGCAGCCATTAAGACATTGTAAAAAAATCAAGTTCCACTTTTGATGCGGAAAGTAAGCGAGAGAAGAGACCTTAATGATAAAACCCGTGTGAAATCAGAAGATCATTATGTGTCCAGAGAGGACACAATGGCCACTGTAAAAACCAGCGCGGTACCATTAAAACGTTATTACGTTCGCGCTCGTGAATAAAGCTATTATTATATGCAATTATGCCAAGGAAAGAAAAAAAAAAGAGATTAAGGGAGCACCGGCAATGTATGAGGCAAAGAGGGAGAGTCACTTTAAACTCGATGGACGAGAGGACGTACCTAACGGTTAGGACTGAAGGCAAGTGGCATGACTCGCGGTTTGCACTGATGTGTCAAAAAAATTTTCGCGATTAAAGTTACGGCTTTAAAATATCACTTTATACTCTCCGCATCCGTTCTTTCTCGTTTCGAAGGAAATACGAATCTTTTTTCGAATGTGTGATTAATGGGTTATCAGCGGTCCCTTCGTGAGACCTTATAAAGAGTATTTCGATTTGATATAAAATATCCACACGTATTACTAATAACTTACATAATATCTTGTAGCTTTTTATGCAACAATTTTAATGGATGTTTGACACTGGCGTCGGAAGAACGGATGAAATTAACATAAACGCTATTTCAGGTATTTAAATGTCTGTATTTTTAAAAAGATTTAAATATCTTCTTGTTTTCAAAAGATTTTTATGACGTCAATTGTATAGCTTATTTATAGGAGAGAACGAAATTCGATCTTTCAAGGTTTAATCTCGGTGCGAAAATGCACGCACGCGGACTCTCGAATCCTAATGGAACTCTGCTAGGTTTACACCCGGGAAGAAGTTCTCCTGTTTACCGAGTCATCTGGCGTGCGCAGTCAACGAGGTCAGAAACACGATGGTGTTGCGATGTTGATGACCTCTAACCATTCTCGTACATCTCTGACTGCTCCTGGAAAGCTCCATAGTCACGTTTTCTTCTTCCTTTTCTTTCTTCACTGCTTTCGCGCCATCAATATTCCCTGCCTTCAATTTCCATACATGATTTAAAAGAATTCTTCGGATTTCATGATGCATTACAATAATTTATACTTGGAATATATCCAAGTTACATTTGCAATTTAAAATATCGAATTTGAATTGGAATTATCCGTAACAGAGATATTCAAATTTTTCTCGAGAGGGAATGTTTCCTCCGTTTGTCAAGTTAAAATTAAGAATTATATATCCGAAATTGTAGGCAGTAAAATACAAGCTCGTAGGACACTTTTTTAGGGTCCAGCATGTACTTGAAGGTGTCTCGTCTGGCATTTCAAGTGCAGTGTCCATATTTGTCATGTTTCGGGTACGCTCGCTTGGTGATCATTGATATATTTGAGGATTGGATACGGTCGAAAAGGGGAGGGCAAACGAAAACGACTTCGTTGGCTGTACGTGCCTTACGAACGTGAGCAAACATTGTAATGGCAATCCAACTTTGCTACCGACTGTCAAACGTCTTTCGCCAACTTCTTTCACTGAGTTTACAATTGCGTTAATAAAAATACTTAGATACTTAGGTTACACGATACATGCAATACATTTACCAACGTCGATATTAATTATCTCAAGTGTGTTGATTAATTTATTGAAAATGATTTTCCTTTCTTACTTTCTAAAATCATGCTAACAATTGTGGAATCGTAATAAAAGAGTTAATTATTTAAAATTTATGGCATGATTATCAAAAATAAATCTCATTACAATGCATTATGAAAATAATGATATATTTTCAGACATGTAATCATTATTTTTTGTATTATTTTATATTTATCTTTATAATACTAAATTTAATAAATTATTAATATTGATAATAATTATTAATTATATTTTTCTTTTGTTACAGGTAAGTGGATTATTCAAATCGGTAATGATATGTACGGTGGATCGATTATATCATCTCACAGAGATCAGGTCAGAGATTGTAAAAATTTGTATTAATTTAGTTGAATGATCTATAATAATATTTTAACGAACTTATTAGAGATCTCATGCGCTATAAAAGATTTATTACAACATTTTTCTTAGATACATTAAGCTTTTCTAGCATCAGCAGGGATTATTTTATACAATCGGAATTCATTTTAATTCACCGAGGTAGATTCGCTTTCTTTCGTGGCCTTGAGGAAAGGGGTAGACCGCGAGTGCTCATTAGCGATGGTTTATTATCATCCTGATCATCGTGATCTTCATCGTCGTTATCGGCAAGGAGGCGTCAAGGTCGCTGGAATTTCCGCTTATTAAGACGCCAGTGCCGACATCCGGCGTGCCTCACACTAGAATTCGCTTCGTCAATGCGAAAGCTGAACTCGAGCAAGGCGCATCGGTGCATCCGCGTGCAGCGCGATATTCGCAATGCAAGGCAGCGCGGGAGAATGCGAGTAATTCGCATGCGTTACTAACATAGAAATATGACTTTTGCTTTGCTTGTGAAAAGAATAATTTTAGAAACGCTTCAATTATCATAATATATGTATGTACGTGATTTGATGAGATAATAACTTCCGCGGTAAAGTCTCCGTTAAAAGGAAAAAAATTGCAACACATTGCTTGAATTACACAACTTGACGATACAAGATTAATTTTACATGTAACAAACATATATAAATTTCTTCCCATATTCAGTTCAGATATTTCTATATTATACATGTAGAAATATCCGAAATAGACTCCTCCCACATTTGAAGATAAATTGCTATTGTCTCTTTTATATCTACACGGAAAATATTTAGTTCCTTCTTAATTTAAAATTCTATTGCTAATTAACATTCCTAGCATTACTCATTAGCAATAATAAATGTTCCAATACCAGTGCACACATATATCACAAAATACCATTCCATCACACCATGTATTTATTGCTTTGTTAAGCTGTTTCGCGTTAATAGCATTTCTATCATAGTTGGCGCGTAGATTCAATTTTCTTAAATGTATTATAAATTTAAATTAATCACATTAATCACTAGGACAAAAATTAGCGCGATAAAAGTATTAAAAATTGGAATAATTAAAGAGCTAAAGGAATGAAACAAATATCACCTTTTCACAATATAAGAATAATCTAAAATCACGGTTTTTATTATTTCTACCAAAGCTGGTTCAATCCTTCCTTTAATGATTATTAATTAGTACGGATCTGTCGACACCCCCCGTTTATTCATTCATTGCGCATTCGATCTGTTTGCGATCCACTTGCCAAGTGCGCTCCAAGTCGTAAGCGGCACGGAGCAAACTGCGCCTGTGAAAACCAGCGCCGACGAATTCGTAACGAGCCTATTGTCTTTCTCTCTAGTCGACAATTACCTCGGCCACGATACGATACGATGCGACGCGACGTCTTCCCGACGACGGGCCTCGTCGTCCGCAAAAAGCACGCCCGCAACGTCAGCCGTTCGGCCGGTCGGCCGGCGGCCGGTACATAATTAATTAAATAGGCGCGTTCATCGGCGTCCGAACGGACAGCTCTCGGCTTTTAACTGACTATTAATTAGAGTTACACAGCACGCGCGGCCCGACGACGCACATCTCATTCTCATGGGAGGCCGATGGCGGCCGCACATCGTCTCACCGCGCTTTACCATGTAAAGCGGAGGAGTCGATCGCGGTTAAAATGTTGCGCTGATGTAAGCGAGCTCCGATCCTCGTCGCCCTCGTGCTCGCCATGCGGAGTTCAAGGTTATTATTAACGCGAAATATTAACGCCGCTTTATAATGCGCCGTGTTAGCCGCTCTCTCGCCCTGATTTATCTCGTTTTTCTCGATGACCATTGCGATTGGTACTAATGAAGTATAATATTAATCAAGTATAGTATTGAAACGAGAAGAATCTGGCATGGATAGCTATTTGTTACAAGATGTTATTTTTACATATATCACATAGTGTGCAGAGTAGATAGTAATCTTTAAAATAGCGCGCTTTCTCTTGGGAAATTCTACGGAAATTTTTGTAATGATTTTAATAAAATTTACTTGTTAAAGTTGTTGGTGTTGAATATTTCTTGCGTAATATTAGTTTTCTAAAATTATATTTCCGCTATGACGATCAGTTGAAATTAATCAAAATGTTAAAATGTAATTTTATTATTTATTTATCTTGAATCTTGTTGAATAATTTGCATACGTCAGCTTAGCATGAGACACTTCAGAGACACTTTCTTCATTTTGCATTCGTGTTTAATCCGGAAATTATATATTCTATCTAGATGATATTTTTACAATTATTGTCTCTTATCGGGAATCGCAATATCATACGCTTCAAAGTAATCATTTACACTTTAATTCACCGTGATGCGTTCTCCCACTACCGATTTTCCCACGCGTGCTTCGACTCTCTTAGCGAGCACGTTCTTCTATTTCTTCAACTCGATTCAGCGTCTTGCAGTCTAGTCTGGTTCGTAACGTGATTTCCGAGAAAAATACATAGATGTGCACACTCCTCTCGAGATTCCTTGGTGATGCTTAACATTTCAAGTTTCTTTGATATTTAGTAGAACTTCGACTATTACTCGATGATCAGAACGCAATACTGTCAATTGATTTCCATCAATTACATTCATTATATAAAATGCCAATTTTCCTATTTATCATTAGACATTTGTGTTACATTAAGAATATGATATTTATACATTACGGTATAGAACCTTTAACGACCTTAAATACTAAAGTTATTTAGCTTATACAAGTTTTTAAGTTACTTAGTACTTATGTCTTACATTGTCGTAAATCTATCTTGGCGATGTAAAACATAAGACAACGTTCACTGATATTTTTGTTTGGTCTTCCGTTGCTTAATCGCCTATTCGTGTGGGTCGCATAAATCGCTGTTTCTTTAGCGCGGTATAAAAGATAGTCTCGTAAATGGACGTTCTTTAAATGTTTCCAATTAGAATGGTGCTGGCTTCCGTCTCTGGGTTCGTCTAGACAGGAATCTGTGCTAATCTGTTGTATGAGATAGTCTGCACGTTCACCAATAGAGATACTCGCATACGTCCGCATTAATAATGACATAACTTTTTGTTCAACATTTATGATCACTCCGACATTTATATATGCAGTAATTTTCCTCTTTTAATCTTGTTTGTTTCTCACTTTATATTTGGTACGTTGCGTTTTATTAAAAGTAATAGTTTAGTAATTAAATTTGTGCGAACAAGCATAACAATTTTATTAAGCATATTTCTTAATTAATTATAACGAAAAATAATTAACTTTAGGACTAAATAATATTATATAAATTAGAAATAAATAATTAACTGAAGAGCTTAAAATCCAATCGACATCGATTGGCAAATTAAATAATAATATCAGTTTTATCGAAAGCATCGCTTACCTAATCGCGATGACGAATTTACTGTTCGAAAATGCGTAGACACGGAAATGGTATAACGATGTGAAAGCGATCACCTTCGATCGGAGGGCGTAACGGCGAGAAGAGGGCCACGACCGAGCGATCGTTAGCTATTTTACCATACCCTCATAATATATCTTCTTCCATTACAAAATTACCTAGGCAGCGTACACATCAGGCTAGCGGTGCGTCAACCTGATTGTGGCAGCGTAATTCGATGAAAGTTCATTTTTGTCACGATCCTAACTTCTTATTCCTCCTACCTACCCGAAGCGTCGAGCGGCGAACGCTTCGCGTGCATACGCCGGTTTCTCCGGCGCGGTTTAACGGCCATCGACCCGCGTCGATGTAGCAAAGGAACTATTTTCTACACGTAAGAAAAAGTTGCAGAGTGAGAGACGGTGCCTGTGAGAGAATTTTAGCGTTCGACGCGAATATTGTTCACACGAAAAATTTTTGGGTAATCGTTGCGAGAGAAATTCGTGCAGGAACCGACGATGGTCCTAAGCATATCTCAACGCAGGCTAGTCATTTTCAAATGCAATATCTTTTTAGCATCGATTACCTTTAATATCTACGTTTGAAATATTTCAGAGTTTTTCAGAGAATTATAAAATTGCGCGAGATGAATTTCAGAAAGAATTTATAAATTTTATAATTGCATTCCTTTGTGTAGAGTTAATAGTAACAAAGTTCCAACATCATTGAGCGCACATTCTCAGAATGTCAAAAGTCAAGCGTTTTTTTTTTTTCAAGGAAACACTCGAGGACACCGTCAATACTATCTCGCAGAAATATAAATAAAAATAACGAAACGAGGTCGAACAACGAGGACGAACGAGGAGAAAGAAAGGATAGGTAAAGAATAGATAGGTAGGCAGGGAGAGAAGTTGAAAGCAGACCGTAAAACGGCAGGAAACGATAAACTCGAATATCCTATCGACGGCGATTCTCCGGGAACCAGTAGCGTGCCGCCTCAACGCCAGGCACGTCGTCGACGAGGGAGAATTTGTGCAAAAAAAAAAAAAAAGTGGAATCTTTACGAGACGGAGTTAGTAAGGAGCCTTATGTAGGCTGACTCAGGAAGATACCTGGAAAGCGCGTGACGCAAAAAGGATCGCGCAGCTTGCCGTTGACGCGTGCAGCAAAACGGGAGAATATTCGCGTTAGTACTTTCGTGATTACGTATTAGATGGAAAAATAGATGTTGCAATTGGGGATCAAGCCAGCTTAGCGAGGAGAGGGGGGGGAGGATAAACGGATTCGATATTAATCAGGTCGCGAAATAATTACGCGGAGATAATTCACCGGTATTGCGGTATTACTCCAGTTTACGTCACGTTCGGCCGTTCGAAGGACACGGGAAATCGTGGCGCAATCCTTGGATTGAACGTGTAACGTAATCACGATGGTAAAACGCTGTACCAGAACTACGAGATCGTATAATAATTCTTCGGGTCTTTCCTTCGGATAAGAAATTATTTGCAGCTGTCTTTTGCTCTTCGGAGATTTAGAAAATAATAAGCTGGATTTATTTATTTCGAGATTGTACATTTAAACAAATAGTATACTATGTGTGCCACAAATTACGTAACGATATTCTGTCATTAAAGTGAGTACTCTTTCAAAAAAAAAAAAAAAAATCGAATATTTAGAATGTTTCTTTTTCTGTTTTCCACATATGTACCGATATTAGAATAGCGATCTGGATCTACCTTTCCTTCGTCCGTTTTCCTTCGTTTCTGTCATGCAGATCACCGACGGCATGTTCGATCTCCGTCAGGAAACGGAGAGAAGAGCAACGAACACGTCGGGCGGCATAGTCGAAGGCCACGGTGGAAGAAGACTTACACCCGTACGTGCGTGATTGAACGTAGGTCCGCGATTTACATCGCAATCGTAGTCGTAATCATCGTGAGGAGGTGTACACGATGAAGTAGGGAATAAGGTTTCATACATAGTTGGCGGACGACAAGTAATAAGTTGTAGCAAGTACCACTCAACTATCAAATTTTTACTTTTGCTACATTAAATTTCACCTGCTTTTGCTCTCTTTCATGTAAATTTATTCGTTATAACGTTTATCACAACGACATTAAGAAAATTTTTCCGTATAATAGTCCTAAAGATACAAGATATATTATTTTTTTAATGAATATCAAAGAATTAAAGCCTCGATATCAATGAACTGTGAATTAAACAAATATATGAATTTAATTTAATTTATTTTAATTTAGTTTACTTTAATTTAATTTAATTTTATTTTATTTTATTTTAACAAATTATAATTTAAATCATTGTTACTGTCGATTTACTGTCGCGTGTTACCAATGACGAATTTATATGTATTAATATTTAATCTGTACGTGGTGTCAATTTGTTCGAAACTTAACTTGATTGTAGCGTAATGTAGACTGGCGTTTATCGTCCGCCGATGTGCACGCGGCTTAAGTACGAACGGCATATATGCGTACACGAGGCCCATACGAGGCCCTCCACGTACGAGATCGTTAGTAGGGGATGGAACAACGACGAGAGGACGAGGAAGACTGGTATCTACCGACGATTTAGCGCGCCTTTGCATCTTCTCGCTGCGACGGTTCGTCCCTCGTGTATCATTCCTCGTACGCGTGTCTCTTTTTCTCCCGTGTCTCCATCTCTCCATCTCGTCTACTCTCGCTAATACCCGTACATCCGCGGCCATCCGTCTCTCCTCCTCCGCAGCGCGTTTGTGTAATTCCCGACGAGGGGGGAATCCCCGTATCTCCCATATATTTCGTTCTGAGATTTTTGACGGGCGTGCGGTACAACGCGCCGATGCGGAAAATGGGCGCGGTGGAAAAGTTCACCGCGCCCTCGCCGCTCATTATCGTCGGTGTCCGACTAATTCGTTTCGTTTGTTATCCGTCGGCGAGCCGCTCCGTCCGCGTTCCGATCCTCGGATGGAATCCCCGATTGCCGGAACGTAATTCCGCGGTTGGAACCGCGTCTATTTGGACGCGATTCAAAGTCACGGCGAGATGAAATCGTGCACAAAATTGTTCGCCGGCGCATTCGATAGTTCAACAATGTATCATTAATAATACTGACGATCGTGAAATTAAGTATGCAGATTTTTAATCGATTATATCTTTTATCCTCCGGTCTGTCTTTTTCCGCCGCGTCGATTCTCTCGTCGCGTCGTGTTCGTTGCAGTCGAGTGAGAAGTTAACCGCTCGATTTCCCGATCGGTCGTTAATGAAAGGGAGCGAAATTGTGTTCGAGCTGCTTGTTTCACGGGTAGCATTTGCAGGTGCTCGCCCGTAACTATTGTTTTCCTCGGCCATTAGAGCATAAAAGTATTCACATTTACACGCGTTGTTTCGCCGCCCATCAATCGCGCGCATCGTCGCGCCGGGAAATTGGATGATTTTAATGGATCACATTGTCGCTTTGAGAAATCAGTGCTGATATTCCGCGAACGATCTTCCGATTCGTCGATCTTTCGTCGATGCGATCGCCGCCGATGATGCGTACCAAAAACGTACATTTAATTCCCGCGAGCGTTACGAGAAGCGGAAGCATATCTACGTCTCTGTATTCATTTTGTCTCACGAGTCTACTTGGTTTACGCGTGTACCAAATGATCATCGGAAGAATCATTCGAATCATTAAAGCGTGGTTCTGCCGCATACCCGGGCAGATTCCAAAGTATAGAACGCGCTTCTTTCATTACTGGCGAGGACACAACGGAACGTGGCTCTCTGCGTTGACAGGATCGCGCATTTTTATCGTTCTCTAATGGTATTAAATAAATTGCGTACGTGGCCCATAGGTCGTGACGGACTGGTTCTTTTTTGTAAACAACGGACGGAACTTTAGCGAGAAATAGAAAGAATTTTGCCCGCCGATACACTCGCAATCTTGCAATTAGGTGTACCAGCGAACTTGTTAAGGAATATTGCATAACAAGCTGAATAAAAATATTATTTTTTTCTACACGTTTATATTATCTTCAGTGTATACAACATTTGCAGTTTTAAAGGTATTTTAAAATGTTTAAATTATTAGGACTAATAGTAAAACAAACAATCGCTTTTATTTAGTATATTATAATGACAGGAATAGCAATATTTTACGTTGTTGTTGTTGTGTGTGTGTTTGAAAGTTATAATTATGGTTGATAAATATAATATAAAGAGGTACAAAATTATATCTTTTAGTTTCTCGTACCGAGAAAAATTGAGCTTTTACTCGTTATAAAATCTGAATTTAAACTTGATCCCTTCGTCTCAAAGTTGGCACAAACGACGTGTGGCTAATCTAAAATTGTACCGCCTTTAGCGCAAGCATGTAATCATGACGTTGTAGACACCTCTTAGATTGTCGGCATCATATGGTATGTATCGCGTGACCTATGACAAGCTGGCCCAATGAGGACGCACATTTTCGTGTACGTAGGGTGCAAAACTGCATGTAATTCGCGATCGTGTAGACACTTTTACAAGAACATAGACGGGTTCGACGCGTCATCAGGTACTCAATTACGGTTTAAAAAGTATTCACGAGGGGGGAGAGACTTAAAGCTAACGATTAGAAAATCTTCAAAAAATTCAGAATTTTTTGAATAATTTTTTGAATAATTGAAAATTCAAATCAAGATTTATTCGAGATTACGAACTAGTATTATATTTTTTAAATAAAGTATTTATTTTTTAAATAAAAACTTGTAAGTTGAAATAAATTCGTTTTATTTAAGTTGCGAGATCGGTGCAATATTTTGATTTCATTATATTTGAGATTCCTTCTTTAATCAATGACTCGGGATAGAGCACGTATTTGCATGTACAATCCGACGTAGATGTACATCATTATTCGTTTCTGCTTTGTGCGAGCCGCCCTCTCGGCTATTTGTTATACGGCATAGCAAATATGTTTTTCGCTACGTCGCTCTTATGGTGATCCCTTGACGCCTTTACTCGGTAATTTACATATGCAATGTGCACTTTTATATATCTATATGTACATTTACATATACAATGTGCATTTTTACGTATCTATTTAAATATGTTCTTGAGAACATCCAAAACGTTATTTGACACTTAAGAAATTTGTGATAAATTTTCTCAGTTCTATAAATTGACGATCTATGTATTTTTATTAGGATTATCTGAATCCGGTAAAAGATTAATGGAATTATCTGAGATTTGAGCCTATGCTAATTATCTCAGAAGATTGGTGAAATCGGTCGTATATTCGTTCATTCCTTCAGAAGTATCTTTATTAGCTCATAATATAGCGATCGCATACCGAATCATCCAATTATAGGTAAAATAACGGCAATGGAATCCCATAGATCTCGGTGTATCTTATTTTCGAGAAGAAAGCGTATCAGTATTGGAGTTAATCGCTGTAGAAGACAGAGAGAGAGAGAGAGAGAGAGAGAGAGAGAGAGAGAGAGAGAGAGCCACAATAAAATCTCGCGATTAGGCCGAACGCTGAGTAACATTTGTGCTCGATCCGTAATGGAAATTATCGCGCGTTTCACCCGCTTTCGTCTCGAATTGTTCGCCTCGCGCGCACCGGAAAGGAAATCGACTGTCATTATCGACGAGAATGCATTAATGCGGCCTCGCAACGATCCTCGTGTTCGCAGCATCGTGCAAAAAGATCGCCGCGCTACGAGCCACTTTCCATCAGCCTAGGCACTCATTTGCCTCTCCGAGCGGCATCATCGCATCGTCGAATCAAATTCGACAATACGGTATAATCGAGCTGACACTTATGGCAGCTCATGTACTCTTGCGTGAAGAGTATGTCAGAATGTCGTTAACTTCTAGCGATGGCAATTACAAAATCATGTACCTGTCACGGCGGAGGTCTCGTGCGAACAGAATCTGTTTCATAGGAATTTGTATATTCGTATACAGTTTCAAGTGAATAAAGCAGTTAAAACAATTGCGCTTTTCTGTATAATATTTCATTAGACATATGCTTAAAAAAAAAAGAAATTGATATTTATTCACTTTATATATTTTTTGTAGTACAATGATACTAGAATATTTCTGAAATGTAAACAGATATAAATTTTTCAATTTCAAACTTCAGATACTTCTAAACTTATAAATTTTTATCAGATTTCTGTCTATATGTTATTCTTGAAGCTAATAATCGGCATGCTAATTAGAAATTGATACTTTTAATTTATTAAAAATTTTTATTTGGAAACAATGTTGTCTATGTTGTTGTACGGGCTTGTAATAGATAATTGAATCGTTTCTCCAACTAACTTCTTTATTGCGTATTATTACAATTGCTCGCTCGCTTACTCAATCTCGACTTCTTTTCTTTTCGCACGCTTGTCTATTTATATAATATCAAATATTACCCTACCTAATAAACAAATGACACGTCGTGATCTCTCATTTGTTATCTCGTGGTCGCAAGTATATCGAGTTATAATATATATCGAGTTCGCTGACGATTCGAGGCAACAGTTATAGATTAAATTTATTTTTATTATTTAGTCACCAACAGTTGTGATTGTTGCGGCCGAACCCTTCTGATTATCCTTGGAGGATTTCCTAGAGTGCAACGAAAGAAGATATCTTTCGGCGGGAAGCAGCTCGCAGAAACCGCAGGAACAAAGCATGATCCGCCTTCGTTGAACCAGAGAGAAGATGGGACGAAGGAAGATTAGCTCTGAGACAGCTCTGAGTAGTGCCATCTTTTTTTTCCTCTTTTTTTTCTTTAACATCTTTCTTTTTTTCCTCACTGCCTCGGTATCTCGGCCTCGTCATTTTATTGTTTCAGTAGGAGGAGACAGACCGTCGCTAATAGAATCCGCGATCCTTTATTTACTCGGTCCCCCGCAACCCTTTGTTTGCTTCTCACCAATTTTGGTCGCCCTTTTTCTTTCCGCCTCCCTTCTCTCATCAGCTTCACCCTCTTATCAACGGTATCCTCGCAACTTACGATCCTTTACTTTCCGATCGTGACTGCGATCCTGATTGCAGTGGTCACAGCGAACCACTCCGCATAACTGTCTTAAGCTGACTCGATTTGAACGCCATTTATCGTTCGTTAGTGTTAGACTTCTATCATCAAAGATGGAGATAATCGTTTCCCTTTATTACAACTAACGCAAGAAGAAAGATTTGAGGTTGATTATCAATTTACTTGTGTACCCCCTCGCTTTTTCCCATCGATTGCGTGCCAATTGTTTTCCACGTTCATCACGTTTGCCTTCGGCGAGGCGTTGCTTGGTAGCAGGCTTTTTTTCAAAGCCGCGTCTATTGCTCGCCAAGGCGAAAGAAGAGACGGTCGCCAATGGCTGGAGTTTAAGCTCGTTGACATCGCACTCATGAGGTCAGCTCGGCAGACTTCGATTCCCACCAATCTTACTTTCGTATGTACTTAGGCGCTCCAAGTATGCACCGACGTATGTGCATCGAATCTTTTACGAAGTCGCGTGTCAAAGTGTCGATAATAGATAGTTTCCACAGATAGTAAAGTGATTATTTACATTTAAAGATACTTTCTATGTCTTTAGTTTTTTAACAATTATTGAGAAATATATTATTGGAAAGATAAATTTCAAATTGACATTCATCAATTTAACACAAACCAAAAATTTGAAATACTCACTCCAACAACAGCGCTCAATTATTTAACTAATAATGTTGTAACAATTTGCATTTTAATAACGTGTAATTTTTCTCGCGAGACTATTATCTTTTTTGGAAAGATACAATACTAATCATTGTATTATGATTAATGTACATCAAAGTGAGAGTTAGATAAAACTGACTTTATATAGTTTTATATTAACAAGCATTAAAAGCGATAAGTCACGATGTGATGATCGCAGAGTGCTACTTATAGAATAGCTTACAACGTTGATACAAATGCACGACATTAATATTTATGTATCTGTTTCTTCGTCATTAATCTGGCGCGTAAGAACTCACTCCATGTCCGCAAAACGGATATGCAAAATCCTCGCTGAGGTGACTAAGACAGTACTGTTATGTGTGCTTAGCCGCGTGACGCTTACACAAGTCGGTATATTTATTCGCATCGTCGGCATTCACGGTATTTCTGCGCGCGACTCCACCCGACGATAAATCCACTTTTAATACGCGCTATAATTACCGAAGAAAAGAACTCTCCCACGCTGGCAAAGGGTGAACTTCACCCTTTAGCAGCCGCACACGCGCATTCGCGAGACTTGTCGACGACCTGGCGATAATTCCATTCTCGTGGAAAAGATAGCATCTCGCTTTCAATATCAACCTTGTTATTTGCAATGCTTCTTACTTAGCAAAATCGAAATCTCGAAATCTCGGCACTTTCGTTTTTATATAAAATTTATATAAACGATAGAACTGCTTTGGAACCCCAAAGCGTCAATATCTAATTTTTTACGGTTATTCAAATTTCGTATAAATATAGAACGTAGGTTCTTTCGCGAGGCGGAACAAATTGGAAGTAAGTAACAAAGGTACAACGACGGTCCAATTTTTATTTCGATACGACTTGAAAAACATGCACGGCACGAGGAATGCATTCGCGACCGACCGATGCAGGCGACCGTGTCTGCTCACGTAGAGACGGACGGGAAGGTTTTCTGGGAACGCCGTAGGAAAACGAGTCCCACCTTGATCCACATCGAGGAGTACGCAAACCTCCGGTATCTGTCCGCGGTCGACCTGGGGGAGTTTTACATCGGCGTAAACGCGAATAAGCGGCCTCACCGCGCGCGCAATCTCGTCGCTGCGGTTTCGCGCTGCGCGCCGTTTTCCGCTACGGCGTGACCGAAGCGTTCGTAACGGGTGTTCGTACTCGATTTTCGAAACGAGCGTTCGGCCGACGTGCG
The DNA here is from genome assembly GCF_055798465.1 of Pogonomyrmex barbatus. Lineage (NCBI taxonomy): Eukaryota > Metazoa > Arthropoda > Insecta > Hymenoptera > Formicidae > Pogonomyrmex > Pogonomyrmex barbatus. The sequence goes on along the minus strand of NW_028297182.1, from coordinate 8,235,654 downwards.
AAAACTAAGGCGGCACGCCGGCGCATCGTCACAGCTTGTCGAACGCGCCTGTTGTCCTCGATAATCATAACTTGTCGACGTTATGTTTCGAGCACGATCGCACCGAAGATCGATGGTGGCCGGATATCCAGTACGTTGCATTTCTTACGAGTAAGTAACGAGATACCGGTATCGCAATAAAATTAAATTGCACACACACGCCGGACTCGTATCGTCGGGAGTATGAGTACATCTGTGAGTACGAGATGGTAACTTTGCACCGCCATGCATCTTGATTATTATGATCGCCAACAGTTTCTGTGCGTTATTCTCGATAGAAGCGAGCCACACCTGAGTGACCTTGATGAGATCAGCGATCGGCCATCGAGATGCGAGTATATACGCGCATTACTATAGCAATCTGCTCCGCGTAAGTCAAAGATCTGACAATCAGCATTGTGAGCTCTCACGTGCGTTCGTAAGTGGCTTGCAAATCGTTTCTTCTTCTCTTCCTCTTTTTTCAGAGGCCTCGATATCTTCTTCCAAATCACGCTCACTAGGATTGTTGCAGTGGATCTATACTGCAGCATTAATTCCGATTATTCATCACTGCAACATTCGCGAGTAAATTGCAATACGTTTTACTTCGAGATTCTTTTATTTTTTTCTTCATTCTTAATTTTTATTGACCGAATGTCGATAATAATTTTTTCTTGTTTTTATATATTTAATGAGATTTGAGTTGTGATTTTTTTTATATGATTTTATTATTTTAAACAATAAATAAGAGAAAAAAATTGAAAAATTAAAATATCTTTATACTTATGAATTTCTTGAAAATATTTCAAATTTTTGAGAGGATATAATGTGATTTATTTACTCATAAATTATTTTTAAAGTCTGCCAGGAAGCTTATCTTAAAATTTTCATGTTATATGTATAAAATAGATGATATTATAGACATGAAAATGGATTTTATATATATATATATTCATGCTTCATTTCCATTAACACGGACAAAAAAAATTTCCCTCAAATTTTTAAAGAGGTTCTTAGGAGAGAAATGTATATTTTCCTACACGATCACCCCGAAGAAAAACAAAATAGTGGGACGTAAGGCATCCTTATGCACGTCACGAGGATAAGAAGAGGGACATCATAGAAAAATATTCCAGCGATCTGTTTGCCGGTTTGAAGTGAGTAGACGGAGTAGACGGATATATTATTGCCACGCTAGTAGAAAAAAAAGCCGGAGAAAGTTTTTTCTACTCGAATGAAGAGAAGTATGGGGAAGAAGATAGTAAAGGGAAAGGGGACGACAGACACATGGCGCTACGCAAACGCCACCGCTGTAAATCGTTGGCGACTTGCGTTTCGGTGACGAGAGAGCTTTCGCTGCCTCTTTGCCTCCTTCTCTTTCCTCCACGTTTTTCTACAGTTATTTTATAGTTTTTTCCTTGTTATGCTTTTTAACATCTAACTCTTTCATCCCATCTGGCTACCAAGCGTGTCTTCATCTTCGCGTCGCATAAAATTTGCATCAGACTCTTTATGCGTTTGTGATAGAGATTGCATTATAATAGCGAATTGTAAGCTATAATATGATGGATAAAAAATGAAATTGATTGATTTCCTCATCATTCAAATCTTTATCTCGCGCAAGCAATTGTAACGTAATTAAAGAATTCAGAGCAATTCAATAGAGTAAATCGCTTTTTAAAAATCTTGAGAAAATTCATTTTACTTTATTATTTTGTACAAAAATAACGTTCTCAAAGTTGAAAAAAAAGAGACATTTTTGTTGCAATAAACTTTCCAATTTTATTTATTACGACATGTTTTTAAGTACAATCAATGATAATAGCAAACTTTTATATTTCTTTATTCATTGTTTTTTTTTTTTTCTAATATCGTCCCAATTTTATATGATTCCATTTTTTTTTTGTATAAAATATATATAATATATGATAGATAAATATTGTACATCCTTTATCGATCCTATTGCGAAGCAGTTATTTGTTCGCGGGTGATCAGTAGTGTCATTGATTCTTTCGAGATGATTGGTCACGCATTGCCGGAAAAAAGATCGTGTTCCCGTAGGATCAGCTAAAGTGCCAGCGTTTCTTGTTCTTGTGAATGGCTACAGGTGGCCGACAGACGTGGCACGTTGTCGACCGGCGAATCGCCGACCTAATTGGGCTCCTTCGACCGCGTCTCCCGATCGACCCAGATCCCCCCATGATTTTTCGATAATTACACCCGGCCGTTCGTTCGCCTGTCGAATCTTCGGATCGATCGAATTCTTGCTGGCCTCTCACCTCCACGCCTCGCGTTGTTCAACGAGTCTTCGACTCGGTGGCTCGGCGAACATTAGCGTTTGACGGCTAAATTATATACCACACGACATACGTGACGCAGCGTAGCGTCAAATTAGACGAAAATGTTGCGTGAACTTGTACAAATTTCATCGGTCGTCGATACCAAACGCTCGAGTCAACGAACGTTGTTGTATAACGTATGTGTCGAACACTCTTCATCTCTTTCTCTTTTCCGGCATGTTAATAAAAGGATATACCGTAATGCGCGCGGTTAAATTTGTCAGAGATCTTTCACGATGATACCTTTAAATTTCAGCTTATTTGTCGATCGAAGTCTCAGAATTGTAACACCTACTTCAACCGATATATAATAATTATTCGATGAATGAAGACATCAGGGTGGAATATTGATCACGCGGATATTTCCATATTTGTTTGTCTTTCGGAATATATAAGTCGTTGACACTTTTATCGTAACGCTTCTCTCACACGCTTGCTGCGTGCGATATATTTGTTAAGCGTTACGTTCTCAGGACGTTAAACCTAACGACGTATCATGGGACCATTACCTTATCAATGAACCACCCTTGAAGTGCGAGGGAGTACAAAAATAAACCAATGCCCTCCGTGAGAACCTCCTCACCTTTTGCCGTGCTCTATTTCTCCCCGCCTCTTTCTTCCTTTCCTTCTGTCTTTCTTCGCTTTCTCATTCCCCTTCACACTCGATAGCTTCGTTAAAAGCACGCTTGCGATGCACATGGTACCGATCGTCGTCGTCGTCATCGTCGTCGTCGTCGTCGTCATCATCATCAACAAGGAGACTTGACAAAAACGGGGGTCTCTGTTTTACATGCTCGAGAGCACGAATTACACGCACCGTCATGTACATATAAAGCGCACATATAAAGTTTATTATTACTGGAAACAGCACACATCGTGGTATATTATACTACCGGCAATACAAAATCTTATAGTTGCGCGTGGGAACTTTTAAGAATTTAAAGACACAGGTTAATTGTTCATAAGAAAATTATAAACGTCGAACATCAATTCTGGAACATATCTGAAATATGGATCTCTTTTTGCATAATGATAGAGTAAGTGAGATTTTAGGGGGTGGGTTAGGTGGAAAATATACTTGCACAAAATATAATCGAATCGTGTGACTCGTGGTCGTCCTTTATCACTTTATTTTGCAATGCCAGGACGAATAACGATAGTTTTCCACCTTGCGTACACGTGCGTGAGTCGTATAGAATATGACGTGACCGCGATCATCTATGGCGTTACCGCAGGTCGCGTGTTAAAAAAGACGATGGCTCGCCTTCATACATGTCGCTTCTTTCAAAACACGTTCGCTGTCGCAATCGTCAGCGGTCTCGCATTTTATGATCATGTCGGCCACACGAGCCGCCGAGTGTTACATTTCAAAAGCCGCAGGACACACGTCGTTGTCCTCTTCTCCTGGGAATACGTTGCAGTCCATTCCCTTTATATGTAATTTGTTCTGAACTTGCTTTTGTCTAATTATTATAGAGCGAGAGATGTAATATTCGCATTATACACGATATACTGTAATATTTAATAGTATTGTGTACTTGTTATTTTATCTTACAATCTTTATAATTCGACTATGTGGGATAATAATATAATTATTTTATTGCAAAATATTTACCGGATTCAAGATTCTATCTCGTTATAATTATAATTACAGTTGCGATATAGACGATAATAATTTTGAATCGGAAATTAAAAGATATATATTTATATATTTATATTAGAAAAAAAGTTAAAACATACTTTATAAATAGGAAATAATTAAGTGTATTATTATAATACGATTTATCATTATATATTATAACGATCTATATTTCATACTTAATTTTACATTTTAAAACTAAACATTACCAAAGTAAAATGTATACATAGTTAAAAATAAAAAAAATATATTAGAAATGTTATTTAATTGATTGCAAACTACAATGTTATTTGTTAGAAACAAATCTCGCAATAATATAATTAGAAATTAATGAGAGATTTCTGATAATCTGAGCAATCCGAAAATTTTGTAAACAGGGGAGGGGGGGTTTGTTATTCATTTCTACGTATTCGTAAATAGCTCTTGTTCCCCCCGCGAAACGGCTTCCTCAACCCGCAGTCATATTATCCACGTGGGAAATTCCACTCGGTCTTACTACCGCTTCATTCACAAAAGCACTTCTTTACCCTCATAACCCTTCAGAACGTCCTGATCGTCTCTACATACATATCGATTGTGACACTATTGCAAGACAGACGTTTTTCTTTTCATCTCTTCCGCATTCTTTATCTATACGCGCATAATTAAATTTACGTGTGTTTTTTTTTTTTTTTTTTTTACAATATATTGCCTCTGCATTCTGGAAACTAAATTCTTAATGCTGTTTTGATGATGAGATATGCTTAATAGGAAAGAAAGACGGATAATTAATTAAAATGAAATATAATTATACTATTCTCTTTGTTAATACTCGCATCTTATCAAAACGTCTAATTTTACATGCAGGTAATATAATATTTATATAATATTTAATTATTTTATGTGATTGAGCAGCAAAATATTTTTTTAGGAAAATGTCTCTTTCAAGAAAGAAAATTATTTTATAACTTTGAGAAAATAAAATAACATTTTATATATATGTTTTTTTAACATATACAATATTGCTCTTTTTTTTTTGTATTTTCTTCTGTAAAAAGAAAATAATATTTTATGAAAGCTTCTTTTCGTATTTTTGGATTTCATCCAAATCAATTAATCAATCTTCAATTGTGTGTTGTCATCGCATCCAACGGCGAATCAAATGGTGACAATGTCCTATTTTCAGATCGTTATCTTCGTCCTGCCGTTAATTGATCGCGTCCGTTGACCCTTAATTATTCGACGAACCGCTATTGACCTTCTACCATACCTCTCTCGTCCACCAACGATTCCTTCAGACAGTCGGCATTGGTTTTCTGTCGGCGACGCTCCCAGCCTTAATGGATGCTAATTCGACGACGGTATTACGGTGGCGTTTCTTAATTAGCGGGTCGCCGCGGGTGCCAGAGTGATCAGCGTCCGGGACTAATTACATGCTTCTAAATCCAGAGAGAGAGAGAGAGAGAGAGAGAGAGAGAGAGAGAGAGAGAGAGAGAGAGAAAGAGAGAAAAGCTGTGTATGTGTATCTATATATGTGTGAACGAGTGAAAGAATATTTTTTCCTATTACTGACGTTCGTTAGTTCGTTTTTTCGGTTTCAGTAGTCGGTTTTCTAGACTCTGGTCCTTTCCGTTCCTGAGACACAAGGACGCGGTCAACCCGCGTACCAAGAGAAGTTTTTCGGAGAAGAGAATGAAGAAGGGGAGAGGGAAGATCCCCGAAGTCCATTAACATTCGGCGCGGCAAATTACAAGCTGAGACACTAATGGACTCGGCACGGGTGATTGGGTGGTCCACCGAGCATTGATGGTGGGTGGTGATGCTGGTGGCTGACTGGTGGATCTTGGTGCCGAAGAGCATCCTTTCCCTGTCTCCGTCCACTATCCCGTGGAAGGATCGGTTTCTAGATGAGTTTTCGTGATACCGCGCCTCGGTGTAAGAGGAATGTTCGGCCTTCTGGTATTCATCGTGACTGTCTTCGTAATATTAGTTTCATAATCAATTTTATCGCTACCTAATTTTGAAACATAACGTTTTTTAAGTTTCAATACATCAAAATTTTTCTAGTATTTTTAAAACGAGCAGAAGAGTTATACACGCATAAAAAAACGATATATGTATTGAAAAGAATTGAAAAGAGAGATAAAATTAATCTACAGAATCAGTGGTCCACATGTAAAAAATTTCTTTCAATTATTTCTTTTCTATTTTTTTTTTTTTTTTTTTTAATAAAAAATGTGTTCAACTTTTTAAAGTTAATTTAAAAATAAAAATGTTAAATTAGATTTTTCTTAAATGAAGTTTTCATCTACAAAACGACTTTTTCTTAATGTTATATACATGATTGAAAGTTGTCCTTTTCTATATTTTTTGCCTAATTATTTTTTAAACAGATCGATTATTTTTTACGTTCTTTGGCAATTCGTTATTTCTTTTAGTAAATGTCTCTTATTCGACAAGAAAGTGATTTAATCTGCACGGAGGGGAATATTGGTCGAATGCCACCGTCGTCGATATACGAGCGTTCGCGTAAGTTATTTCTTCGGAGAGCTTCGAGCGACCGAGATCACGTAGCGACCGACATTGAGTGATCGATCATTCGCCGCCGAAAAATCGCTCGCCCTCCTCGCCTACATAAAACGATCGCCGGTCTGTTGCCGCGGCGCGGCACGTCCGCTTTTCGACGAGTGCAATTGCTCAAGTGTTCAAGGTGGCCGGAAAAAGCGGCGGCCGATCTCTCGCCGTTCGCAAAAAAACGAACGATCTGGCCTGGTCGAGTCGTTAATGCGACCGGCGAAGCGTGTTGCCCGCCTAACAGCCACCAATAACAACTGTCTTTACCCCTTTTCCTCTCTCGTTGTTCTCTTCTCGCTCGCACGTCCTATCTCTTTTTCCCCTGCGGGACACTCGTGCCTCTTCGTCTTTTCTTCCTCCCGCTCCCTTTCCGCTTCTTTCGTTCGCCGAAGTAATTCGAACTCGTGCCGAAAGAAGCAGGACAATTTACCGCGGCTGGATGCCTTTACCTTCGAAGTCGTTGGTTCCGGTCCCAAATCCGTCGGACACTGCCAGCCAATAATAGCGACCCTTATCTTTATTCCCGCTCAATTCATGTCGATTATCTCTCTCTTGTGGGTAATTACGATTTGTATTTCTCAACATTCGGATATTATTTGTCTAGGCGATAAGTCATATTATATCCACGATAGGGTGGAATTTTTCTTATATAATAATCAAGATTGGGAAGTTTAATTTCTTTAACGTAAGTTTGCTTAACAGATACTCAATACGAAGTTTGATTATTGAACGTTAAAGATGGAAAAGAGAAGCGAAGATTCAATCTAATATCTCTCTCTGTAATGCTTAGCGCTGACAAAATAATAATTAACGATGTTTTCTCACGAAATCTCATTATGGAAGCATCGACTTGATCCTCATTCATTTACGATAATTATCCTTTTAAGCACTGATGGCTCACATTTCTCGACATCTGGAAGTCATTCATCTCGCCGAGAGAGAAAAGTGTGACGTACGGCATACTTTTAGCAAAGCTAATTTCCCATACAAAGGATTACCATGACGTAATACTCGATTTTTTGCGCTTTAACATTCGATGGCATTATTTTTTAAAATATATGTAATAATGTTCTTAATCTATAGAGATTTTTGCAAAACTGTCTTTTCGATCGTTCTTTCGACAGGTCTTTCGCTACGTTGTTCGCACGCTCAATTCAAGTATGATCGATCACGATCACACTTTTCTTCACAGTTCCCAGACTTGACATAAATAATCATTTGCGGAATTCGCGAGAATTTATCGTGTCATTCTTGATGTACGATCAACCGGAGAAGGGAAGGAGGAAGGTTCCTTCTCCCAGAGATCCTCGATTCGAGATGCCCGAGCTCGTTTTGCTCACGCTTGGCTTTCCGTTCCGTCTGGGACTGCCGGGTTATTACTGACTAAGTGGACGATTCGTAATGACACCGGAGGCTGCCATTTTAGTGCTAAGTGCCGCGCATTATCGGCGGGGGATGACGGTAGTCGTCTTTATATTTTTTCTCTTTCTCTCTCTTTATATATATATATATATATATATATATATAAGAAAAAAATATATATATATAAGAAAAAAAGATATCATTTATATATATATAAGAAAAAAAAGAAGAGAAAAGAAAAGGTGTGTGTGTGTGTGTGTGTGTGTGTGTGTGTGTGTGTGTGTGTGTGTGTGTGTGTGTGTGTACACACATATATATATCTTTTCTTTTCTCTTCTTTTTTTTCTTTGTATGTCGCATTGTGAATGTTTTAGAGAAAAAAGGCCCCTAATGAGTCAACTTGTAATTTCGTGTGTGCGACAACAATGTGCATATATACTCATCGCTTAAAATGTTACGGATATTGTTCAAATAACCAGAAGTTGTATTTTTATATACACAAATATTAAAGTCAAATTAAAAACGGTTTAAAAAAATGTTGATTTATAATTATTTATATATTATATTTGGAAAGGAATATATTTCCTATTTTCTTAACGATATTAATTTATATTTATAAAATAATTAAAATATTTACTACATCAATGCTTAATAATAGATATCTTTCGTATAAATTGTATTTCTAAAATTAATATACATAAACAAATAATCGTAATTATTTCCAAAATTTTCCTGAACTTTTTCCTAAACTTTTGCAAATGTGCAATTAATTTGAAAGTAAAGGTTCCTGCAAGTATATGCGAGTTATTGTATATCGTCATTTCTTCGTCACATCACGTTGCTTCGTTATATCACGTTCACTTGTCAATTAAACTCCTAAGGTCAGTAAAGACTTATTACCGAGGTGTTGCACGCGACGCAATATCAGATACCCCGTTTAAATCACGGGGAACGCATACGATCATTCATCATGTCTTGCAGTGAAGGGAGAGACAGGAACAAGCCGGACTGGAGAATATCTTTCGGATTTACGAGGCAATTTCGGCGAGCGATCCGTTAATTTCCGGATGATAGTGCACGATAACTTCACGGAAATCCGGGCTATCGATCTTTCATCTTACGGATATGCCATATCGGATACTGCAACAGCGTGCGATATCTTGATTATCCGATTTTATTAATTTTGCCGCAAAGTTTCATCGCGGATATAATTGATTTCTTGACGTGAATATTTAGTGAAATTTTGTTATATCTCTGATAGAAAACAGACACATGCACAATCTCTCTCTCTGTCTCTCTCTCTCTCTCTCTCTCTCTCTCTCTCTCTCTCTCTCTCTGTTGCGTTTTTACAGTTTAATAATATATCATGCGTCATTGGATAAACTTTATTTGATTGACTCAATAACATTATTAAATATTAAAAATGAAAAATTATATTTTTAATGTAATCTAAACTCGTTCGACTGCAATGTCTATTAATTTATCGTGTGAACGAATTAAGAACTTTGTTCGCGGACTAGGAAGAGAGCGCGGAAATTGGCATGGAACCAGTAGGAACTTTGCACTCCCACGTTCTCGATCGTACAATGTACGACTATTTCAATAATCTTTATTATGCGAAACGAAGCTGAAATTGATGTAAGATACTCTCGCTTCCGTCGACATGTCAAAACTTTTTAAATGAGATATTAGAATGAAGACTAGGGCTTCAATTTTACTTATTGACTATTTAAACTAGGCTCTGTTTTCTTGCTCAATTAGAATGCACCTCAACCAGTTCTATATTGTGTTTGTTGACGAAATATGAGGCATATTTTAGAAATTCTACAGGTTTGTTTGAGTTATTAGTTAGCATTGTTAAAGGCTACTTAGAGTCAACCCTAAAAATGAAGCGTTCAATAAGAACATGTTAAAATGCGTGATAATTAATAGCTGTATTCTCATACATTATGAAATTTACGAATATCCGATTTGTGTTATTATAACATCATATTGCTTTTAATAACTGCTTTTATAAATTCGTTACAAAATGTAAAACAAACAAAAAAAATTATTACAAATAATATTTATTATCATTTTTTTCAGTATGATATAATAAAATTGTAAATTTAACAATTTGTATTTAAGAAAAAGAAAATACATAAAAATTGCTTGTACGAAAATATCTGTGATAAAAAGCATGAAAAAGCAAAGATTAAATAAACAATATTCAATAATATTGTTTTCCTATTTTCTGAGAAAAACAGATCAAATTAGACAATTTGTTCGATTAAAGATTCTTTTTGAAATTCGCGATCTTAAATTGGATACTCTTTGCAGCATTTACACGCATAAATATTTTTCTTGATCATCCATCGCATATCATCGCACGTGCATGCGTAGACGTGTTTCCTCCCTGGCAAATCGTGCTCCTTCAAACGCCAGCCGCTGGCGCTTGAATGACTTCGTAATTGATGACTATCGTAATTAGCAAACAGGACGGTGTGAGTCTCGCCTCGCGGCGAAATGTTTCCGTACGCGTTTGCAAATGTGTGAAATTGCTGCACGCCATGCCAGCGCGCGACAATCTTATCGTTCACTGAACACTGGCGCTCGTGTAATACGTGGCTTCTACGGTGACCGGTTCGCAGTTATGAATTAGAAAAGACGGGCCTTTAAAGCGTTGAATTGATAAAGCGCTTCCGGAATTACGGCAATCTCCCTGCAGATCAAGAGCAACGTGGAGCTGATAATTTGCATAACACGAATCTGCATTTCGCGACCGCCCATTCTCTTATTCGCAGTTATCTGTACGCTTACAAGAGGGATACTTATCTGCGTATTTGCAAGATTATCCACAAGCAGGAGATACCTATGTTGCAACATTCGTCAATAATTACCATTTCGTTTGCGCGACGTCTCCGATCTGGATTATCACGTTAGGGATATCAGTAGCAAGAAATCGCGTGTTAATGCTATGTAAAGGAGTAGCACTTTTCATGGCACTCCTTTAGCTCATTTAAATGATAAAAATAGTGATGCAAATGAAATAATATATAAGTTATTAAATCACATGTTTGCGCAGTATTACACATAATATATTGCTGTAATAAATAATAATTTGTACGGTCTTGCAACTTTAATCTCTACTACGTTACGTTTTTCTAATTTTGTACTAGATTAAATTACTTCAAAGCTTTATGTTCTCAATTAAAGTTAGGTTAAATTATTTTAAAACTCTATGTTCTTATTTTTATTCAACATGCAACATGATTTAATTCCTTCTATTAAATATATATTTTGTGTGTGTGTGTGTGTGTGTGTGTGTGTGTGTGTGTGTGTGTGTGCGTGTGTGTGCGTGTGTGTGTGTGTGTGCGTGTGTGCGTGTGTGTGTGTGTGTGTGTGTGTGTGTGTGTGTGTGTGTGTATTATATGAAATTTCCGCTACTGTTACTTGTTGCATATTATTATATAAAAGAATTATTACCCGAGGGGTCAATTTGTTACATTTGTCTTTAGCTTGTTCGTATTAGCGGCAGTCTCCTTACATGATTCGAGGGCGGATATTCGCGGAATAGTAGTCGATAAATCCAGATGGCACGCCGCATGCCGGCCCTGACCGGTAACCGAGAAGAAACTCGCTGCTGAGTAAGTAATGGCCGTGCAATCGTTGTTTCCGTTTATAGAGATACAGGCCGTAGCTTCTCTAAGTAATTGCGCGCGCATATACGCGATGGAAAGCGACGAAAGAAATCAAGATGAAACCGGGTGCGATGCAACTGCAACTGCAGGACAATGCGATACGATTACTGCACATTGCTACCGATTTAAGAATACCGTAATAATCTCGATCGCATCGGTAGAATACATGTAAACGAACTTCTCTCACGTGAGACTTAAATTTATCGAGATCTCTATGGAGTACTTTTAGACAACATTCATACACATACCTGGAACCTGTATTAGACTGATCTCTATCTCTTTGATCTAATATATCTAAGTCTCATTAGTAAACGTTTGACGTTTACACATTTTTAGATTTTAATTTTATACGCTGCTATGTAGAAAATTATTATGTTACTATTATGTTTTATGTAATTAAGGCTTTTGAACTAGAGAAAACTATCCTCGTTGAAGCTTTACTGTCTTTCGTTTTATCCGAGATGTAAATGATTTTGATTACTTAAACAAAATGTTTATCTAAAAATGTCTTTAATATATATATATATATATATATATATATATATATATATATATATGTACATGCGATATGCACATGTTAAACTCGAAACAACAAATGAACGATTTAGAAATATTGTCGCAATTTGTTTTATATTATGAAAAGATAACGAAAATCCTTTCAAGATAATGAGGATATATGTACTGAGATCGCCATAAAGAAGTAGTTGAGAAAAATCTTTATGGTCGGCCGATGTAAAGAGACACAAGTTACCTTAAAGGTATCAGTTCCTCTAGGTTCTTTCGCATATCGAAAAGACTGCAATGTAAAAGCAGCGATCGATTGCAACTTGCAATATGAAGTGCTGGTGATCATTAGGGCCCGTTAGAACAACGCCTTTTTGTCGCAAAAGTGGAAACACAGAACGTGGCAATAATTTCCTTATCGAGAGAATGCGATCGTTAACCTCTTTGAAAATGGTATTTGTGCATCTAGTCCATGGCAATTCTACGAAACTTTTAAATAACAATTAGCAAATGCTCGTGATAGAATATCGTGAGATCACAAGTATACAACTATTGAACTTTTAATAAATTATCTTCAGGCATGAATAATTCATTTACAATTAGAATGCTATATGATCAATTAGAATTATAAGATCAAAAATTGATGTTCGTATGATATTATTTTCAGAACACTTTCGGTATGTTTTGAGATTACAATAACATTATCAGTATGATATTCAATTATGTTAACATTATATTAACACTTCATGGATATCATATACGAAGACCCATTTTTGAGTATATTACCGGTATTTATATTTTTTTATACCGTTTTTAATCTCTGCTTTGTTCTCGTCTGGAAGAATATGTGCTTGCTTTCTCATGCCGCTTCACGCGAATACGTCAGACATTGTAAGAAGCGCACGAAGTTTAGATATAAATGCTTGGTGAATTTGCCAATACATATAACAAACCAATCACAAAACCCAGACCCAAGATCTTTTTTTTGACCCCTTCGTGGAAGTCTCCGCAACCGTGGAACCGCAACGCGAGAGATTCCTTTTCGCGAGAATGCATTATATCTCCTCTTGAAACCGTCCATTTCAATCGAAGCATTATCGATCTTTTTATTTCTCTGTTTGATTTTTTTATAATAAAAATTAAAGCGAAAAATGAATATTAGACTTAAGTAGATTAAAAAGTTGAACTTTTTTATTTTCTAAATATTTACCACTAGAATATATGATTTTATAATATAAATAATTTTCGCAAAGATTTTAAAATAAGTCTCTTGCTGAATTAAAATTAATGCGATATTTAGATAGTTAACTAATTTCTTAAAAAGTAATGGGCACCGATACAAAAAATAAAATATGATTAATTTTGTTGGTGGAAATAATAAAGCTTGAGTTCATATTACATTTGTGCAAAAATATCATCTATTTACAAACTAAGAATCGTGTAAATTTTATAACACGAAAAAAATTTAGGCAACTAAAGAAGACAGCAAAATTTTTAAAAATACTTAAAAAAATAAATCAGAATAGAATTATGGTACACAAAATCATGTAATTTTCTTATATAATTGATCCATCGAATCAAATTTATTGTTTATATCAACACGAGGGAAAAATATCGATTTTTTTTTTAATCATAATATAATTCTATTTCAGCTGCACATCGAAATATGTAGGAGAATATTGTCAACACTTGAATCCATGTTATACGGGATCGCGCTGCCAGAACGGGGGTTCGTGCAGAGTACGCGAAGGTATCGGGGGTGGTACCCCATCCTTTACGTGTGCTTGTCCTGTCGGCTTTACCGCCAGCCTGTGCGAGATCCCCATCGAGAACGCCTGCGACTCCTCGCCCTGCCTCAATGGTGCCACGTGCAATCTCAAGTCATTGCATGAGTATGTGTGTACGTGTAGCATTGGATATACAGGTTAGTAACTAATTTCTTTATTCGTGACGATATTGAAAACGCTAATTTTTACTAAATTTGGCTCATAAAAATATAAAAATAATTAGAAAAATAATTGTTGTTTCGAAGATGGAAATTTTTTTGCGATTTGAAGCTCTACGTGTTAAGAATCATTATAAACATCGATAAAAATTAATATTTAATGCGACAACTGATTGCACCGTTATAGTAATCAAAACTAACTTGTTACGATTATCAAAGGTACTGAAAGAAAATTATGCGGATTCTTAAAGGGGAATAATTGCGTAAGTCCGACAATGAATAGGCCGCGCGTTAGTCATCGAATACTTAAATATGCTTATCGATTCGCGTGGGTTGAATAGCAAGGTTAATAGATAGACAGGACGATAACGTGTTGCAATTAACCAGTTCGCATTGTGCTGCGCTGCGCGTCATAAAGAAACGTCGAGATCGAGCCATAACTGTAAATTTGCATCCTCGAGCTAAAAGATATGTGTGTGCGTGCATACATGTCTGTAATATTGGATGACGGGATTTGCATCAATTCTTAACACACAGAAGTCATCGATGTATATTCTTCAATGTAGCCAATTACATCTTGGACTAATTTAATTTTAATATCAAATTTGTGTAAATCGCGGAAGTGATGCTGACGTACGATTATATCTTTTACGACTGTACCTCGGAGTAAAATATCAAAGCACGTGCCGGTATGCTTGACGAATAAATCTAGAAACATCGAGGAACTTTCGAAAGAAAAGCAATGAGAGAAAGAGGCAGAAGAAGGAAGAGAAAAGGCAAGCTGAAGTGTGCGTTTGTAGGATAATTGGCGGAGAACCATGCGGCCTTTTGCTGCGGCGGTACCTTTGGACGAGAGAGGGAGAGAAGGTGCTCAGTACCTTGCCTTTTCAGTGAACTCCCGATAGGTCACGGAGAAGCAATTTACTGATCTTAAGATAATAACTCACTTTTATACATAATCAATATTTATTTTTTAATATATTGATAATTTTTCTGCTTAAAGCATTGGATTGAATTTTATTTAAAAGAAATCTTTTAAAAAGAAGAATTTAGGAGGTGAATAGAAATTATTTTTATAAATATATATGTAAAATTTGTTTTTTTTTTTTTTTTTTAATTCTTATTTCCTTGGCGTATGAGATATGTGATCTTCGACTAGAGTTAATAGAAAAGAGAAATTTTTTAAATATACTTAAATCGTGAATGAGCACCGCTAGAGTTATAGCGATTGCACGGCGCAGGTCGCAGAAGCAAAGACATCTTGACCACGAGAAAACAAGTAGCGACTCCAGTAATTAGTTCCACTAATCAGTAGCCCGCGTAGGAAAGGAAAAGAGAGAGAGACGCTTACCTTAGATACATGCTCGACCGTCTGGGATTACCGCCATCTTAAGGGATATCTCTACTTGTGGACCGAATGATAAATGATAGTCGGCAAGAAAATGCCAAACTAATTTATTCTTATCTTTGTTAGCATCTTTATCTACGTTAAAATTTTATTTTAACGTTTTTGCGCTACAACGTTCTTGCTTTAAAAGATTTAAGTACATTTTATCTAGCAAATAAAAGATTTTCTCATAGAAAATATTTAAGTTTTTAAGTTTCGATTGTTTTTCAAATTTTTAAATATTATGTGTAACTATTTACTAGTATCATAAAATTTCTTGACATTTTAATAAAATACCGTATAATTTATAATATTTAACAAGTGATTATGTGAGTAAATTAAAAGCAAAGTTTTTAATTAATTTCAATACGTTTAATTCTAAAGCTTTGATTTGGTAGTGACTCGAGTTATATAATTTTATCGTTTATGTGCTACTTTTATTATTATAAAATTGTGATTAATATTATTGTTGCTTTATATACATTTGCAACATTAACAATAGGAAAATAATTAAAAATTATTTAAATATTGATTTTATTTATTTTTTTTCTTTTAATTTTTTTTATATTTTTGCGTTTGAGAGAATCAGACTGTTACATTAATCTTGTTTAAATTAAAATCTATGTAGAATGATAAAAAGACATTAAGATTAACTCATTTAAGAAATTAAAAGGTGCAATATAAGAAGCTCGTAATTTTAAATTGAATCATGATTCAAATTATCAATATGACGTTGCAAACTGTGCCGTTTTTCGGCACAGTACATGCATAATGCGAATGTGTGTCGGCGCAAGAGCGTTAAACAACATCGTCTCTTTTTTTTTTTTTTCAGGCGAGCATTGCGAACGACAGGATTACTGTGCCTCGTCACCCTGTCGAAACAGAGCCGAGTGTCGCTCGCTCGAGGACAGCTACATGTGCACGTGTGCACCTGGTTTCACGGGGCTGAATTGCGCGGACGACATCGACGAGTGTGAGAGGAACCCGTGCAAACACGGTACCTGCAAAAATATTCACGGATCTTACAGGTAAGTCGGACATGCTTAACGGTTGCCCTGTTACACATACATATTTTTATCTCCAGAATGATGATTACACGACGTGTGCAGTGGGACGAGTGTTTCGATCGAGATTTAGGAATGTTTTTATAAGTCGAGCCTTTTAAAGCGAGCACTAAAAACACCGCACGTGATTATCGATGGAATGCCGTTCTCGACATATCCCGAGAAACTGAACTTTCTAATTATTTTTTTTTTTTTTTTATATGTCTCCTCTTTCTCTTTTTTACACATACAATATCTCTTTAAATCTCTTATGGAGAATTATGCAGCTTATTAAATATTAATGCGATATTCACTCGACAAGTGGCTTTCCATTTTTAATACGAAAATGTCTCAGTAGGTAAGACTTTAAATTGAGATTCCGTTAAAGTGAATGTATCTGAAATTTATTTGTGAAGATCTCGTTATCGACTCGTCGTCGTGGCTGCAGCTTAATGATAGGAACATAAATATGCGCGATGGAAGAAGCGGCCGGAGAAAGAGATGAGCGGTCTGAAATCGCCGATGTGGTGATTTATATCGAGGCGAGGCCGCAACTCGGCAGCCAGGAATCTCTCATTTGTTCGGGGTTGCGGTACGCGCGTGCATCGCGTGAACGTGCACGGTCACGATCGATCTGCGGATAATCGATTCTACGAGCAATCGGGATCTGCATATGTGGAACGAGGGAGGAAGTAACAACGGGTTCGCAACAAAGATCGCGAACGAATGAGAGCGGCCCGGCGCGCCGCCACTTTCGTGAGGCCCGACCGGCCTCTCAAAAATATCCGTGTTGCATCCAAAGAGATGCATCCCGATGGGGACGAAGGTGGACGTGCCGGTGCGGCGGTGTGTCGTTGGTTGTCTCCTCGTCGTAATTACCAATTGAGCACGGTGCCCTGGAAGGCGAAACGCGTAACCACGCGAGGCAAACGAGGATTCATTCGATCTCATGGTCCATTACTGATTTGTTCCTAATTCGGCGTTTCGTTATATCCAAGATTACCTCCGTTCCGCTCTTGCAAAGTTCCGACGTGCGAATCGCGGCCCGATCGCGAGGCGTCGAAGTGTTCAGGAAGTGGGTATCGTATCAGAGAAAGTTAAATGTCTCGCTAATATGCAATCGTCTCGGAGATCGATCTTTCGAGAATCGATATAAGAGGAAGGATGATTGGGAATATCCAGCTCGCGTGTTTTTCAACACGAGCGTTAAGAAATCTGGCAACGCGAGAGATAATGATGCAACGCTAACGAGATTACTTCTCGGAAACTACCGAAGATAGGAATATGAGAATCAAAGGGTGAAAGATCACAAAAGATGGAAGATTCCGCTTGAAATTCGCACGCGGTGGCACGAGTTCCGGTCGGCGAGGATCAGAAGGTATAACAGAAAGATATAATAGAATTTCAAGGCAAGGAGGAGATCTCTGAAACGAGAGAGAGAGAGAGAGAGAGAGAGAGAGAGAGAGAGAGAGAGAGAGAGAGAGAGAGACAAAAAAAAGGGAAAACAAAATTCACCGCGGAAAAGAAACAAGCTTGCCCAAAAACAGGTTTAAGTGAGGAACTTAAGGCTCGCTCTCTGCGGGACTATAAATCCGCACTTCATTGAGATCGAGTCGAGATTAATCAAAGCCTGAGTTTGAGCTGACTGCTCCGGACCAGATAATGTCGCTGGTCTCTATATTATATTGAATTATATCGGTGCGACGTCGGTCCATTTGCGTGTATGCGAGAAAGTATGCATGTATAAGGACGCTCCGTCTACTTTAAAGTCACTTACCGTGAGTGGCGAGAAAGGGCTTTGTCGGCGCATCGACAACGTTCGTTCCTCAGCTGGTACGGCTCGATATATTCATCTTCGTCCTGTCACTAATTTTCAAAGCCGCGCAAGTGAAAAGTTGCTGCTACAAAATGATAAATGGCAACTGCATTGATCTCGACAGACTTATTTTATAGAATTAAAATACATAACCCTGCGTATCAAATTCAGAGTATCAAGATAGTAATCAGATGATTGAATTGTAACAGAAAATAAAACTTTTAGAATTTGAATGTGGAAATGATTTTTTTTAAATAATTAAATAATTAAATAATTAAATTTATATAAAAATGCATTTTAGTGTCACTATACCTAAGTACGCAAGCTATTTTTTTTCAGTTATACCTTTTCATGTATTTTCTGCATTTAAATTAAATACAAAATTTGAATATGACTGAAAAAAGAAAAAGAAAAGAGAAAAAAAGAAAGAAAATTAAAGATTGGAAAAATGTATTTAAGAGTAACAAATTTATGACATTAAATGTAACATTTAACATTCAAATGCATTTTTATCGATATAAAAAATATAATTAACACATTTTTAAGATAAGTAATATATCTGATACATATAATACAGACAAGAAAGGGGAAAATGTATTGATATCAGAATGAATCAATATCGGTGCAACCCGAGATTTTAGCCTGTACACACTCGAAGATGTGAAGCGGACACTCCGCTGCCGATATTGCACGGCGGCGTGCGAGCAAGCGGGGCCGCAATAACGTTCAATCGGGGCCTAATAAAGACTTTGATGTGGCATACCTGGCCGCCAGGTGGTGTCGGTTGGAGATACTGTGCTATTAAATTGTTACGTAGGATCGGTATACCCGGATACCGTAATACCGCCGCTGTGACGCGAGGGCGAGGAGCGAGAGGATGGACAGGGCGTCATTTCAGGCAAGCGCGAAATTTCAACGTGAAAATAATTAAATGCCGCGACATGCGAATCCGCGGAATCCCATGTCGGGCATCGCTTGTGGACGCTGCCGAGTTGTCGGCACTACCGAGCAGACCGAGATGCTCGTGAAACGCGAGAGAATTTTCCCTCGACCGTGCCGCGACGGCGATCGATCTATGGGTATGCAAGAATGCGAGCGTACGGGTTTTTTTTTATTATACGGACGACTGACTCTTCGCTTCTTTCGTGAATTGCATAACTCGCGCATTTCTTCCCTCATTATCCCTCAGGCGTGACGAGTTAAACTCTCGCGCCTGGAATTCTGCGCGACGCGTACGAATAAAGATATTATTATATACGGAAAAAAAAAATGTTTCCTGCTTTCACGCTATTTTTTGCGAGAACTCCTCTGTTCATGGATCAGTATATGGTAGGATGGTAGGATGAGAGAATAAAAGTAAAAAAAATTTTCGCTTCTAAAATAAAACTAAAACTCGCGTTACATTTAATTATGTGTATCAAGTGAGATGGTTATTTTCACCGGTAACCTGTATAGGGTTCGTAGGTGTAACGCATTCTAATGGTCTTGCCTTTGTCTCGTCCTTCAAATAATAGTGGCAAATTGTTATGTGGTGAAGGAACAAGTGGGTGAGAAAATGGATGGGGGTGGGGACGTCTGCGCGTGTGTTCAGGACAGGATGTGATTTATGAAATAATCTCCCTGAAGTAGAATTTAATTGAGCGGAGGCGAGGCAAAACGAAGACCAGTGGTGTTCCTTAACCTCGGGATGGATTAACGGCGAATCTTGATCAAGCGCGGCCTCCGCAGCAATTTTGGAGCTTGCTGCAACGGGTTGCGAATTGACCCCGAGAGGTCAAATTCCTCGGAGCTCCTAGCTGAAACTTACACCTGGCTTTTTCACAAAACGAGTATTTGGTCAGTACATATCGCAATTATGATTTTAAAAAACTATAATTATCTTTATTTTCGTGTAATTTGTATTTTCATAAAAAAAAAACCACGTTAATTTAATTTTCAAGATGATTTGTTTCTAAATAATTTAGTCGGAAAAATATGAATTAAGCCTAAAAATTTCGTTTGTACGTTGTATATTTACAACGTACGTCTCGATGTTCGTTTTTCTTTGTTTTCTTGCTAATAAAATTATCTAGGCACATCCAAGAAGTATCTCTCAGTCTGTAAGTTTTGAGGAAGGTAACGAAGAGAGCTCCGTTCTCACAACTTTGTCCTCTTTGTTGTCACATGCCGCCATCATGTACGATTCTGAATGTCTAAAAACCGCATGTTATGTGTTGCAACGTATCCGTAAAAGCGGTCTATCCGAGACTATTTTTCACGGGATGGAAACCTAGGTCATGCTCAGGTCGCGAAGCGGGAGTCGTTTCCTTGGATCTCAGAACGATGGAGATGAAAAAATAAGAATCTTGAGCAATTTGAAGAACTCGTTCTACTGATAGCGGCTGATAACTACGTGACTGGCATAGTGATGACAGACATTTTCGGATTTTACCGTGTAACATGTCGCTCTTAGTCGAGTTGTTAAACCGCACCGGTATTATGACGCGATCACGCGTGGCGAAAATGCATAAAATAAAAATCTGATGTATTTTGTATAATGTTATTATTTTTATTTAGCGAAGATAAATAATAGATTCCGTCTTATAAGTTTTGTAATTTAAAAATTAAATTATGATTTTTCCATGATGTGCTGATGTCAGTGTTAAGCTTTAAAATAATAAATAGAAAATCATAAATAGGGATCATTTTAAAAAACTAATAACGAATAGAAAATAATCAGTATTAATCAGTTCTAAATTTTTAAGAGTTCTTACATTTTTTGTAAAAAGCATAATTTTTACAAAAGGATGTTTAATTTTAATCTTTTATATTACAAAATATCATTATGTATCATGCAAAATATTAAATTATTTATAATATATAGATTTATAGAAGATGCAAATTTTATTTTTAATGAACGAGTGTTTTATGTCGAATTTAAAAAGAAAAAAGAGATTTGGATTAAGATATTTTATAAGAAGGACTTGACGAATGTAACTACATAGACAAGACATGAGGGGAAAATTTACAGTGTCTCATATAACGTGCAGCTCCATGAAAAAATTGTGTGTATAAATACACATGTTGTCTCGTATAAAGGTTATATCGCGAGATATCATTCAGTACGATGGGTGTCATCCTATGACGCGCTCATTTTAATCGAAACTCGACAAGAGATGTCGGATTAATTCGCGTAACATTCATGCACGAAATATTATCTTGGTATGAACACACATGTACACAAACACACACGCGCGCGCGCGCACTTGTACATGTACATATTTTGTACATATTTTTAACAAGTACTAAATTTATATCTTATATTTTATTCTGTTTATCATAAACAGCTTTTGATCATTAATGAAATATCGATATTATCATCATACATCTTTTTATTAAATTACACAGGTATATAAATAAAACGGATTAGACGAATGTTGTTATGAATAATTATTTGCACTTATAATTCATATTTTCTGATTTTTCAGATAAAAACAAAATTTAAGATAGTTTTGTTAATAATTTAATATTGATTTTATTTATATCTATTCTTTGCACTAAATGAAATAAAAATGTTTATGGATTAACATAATTTTTTTATCTTGGATTATCAGCCTTTTCATTAGAAAGACAAGATAATTTTAGTAGAATAAACTTGTTATTAGGACTTAGAATGTTATCGTTGCAAAATATAGCGCCAAGATATATATAATCTTAGATATAAAGGGGATTTTGATATCGCTTACCATTTATTGACTTGAAACTCCGACATTTCATGGATTATCATTTGAAATACTATCACGTGATATAAAGATTTTTTATTGATATTCGTAGTCATCATTTTATTCTACATTTTATTCTACAATGCGAAAACATTTGCAGAATATATTAATATATATTCTGCGAACTTATAAATTGAAAATTATTTTAATCAAATTATTTATTATTCGATTTTATAGGGAAATTTAAAACAATCTTATAATCTATAAAATTAAATATAAATCTGATAGAAAAATTAAAAATAATAATTTGTTAAGATATAATAATTTATTTGTTGTTCAAATTTTTTTTTAATTTTTCGCAAAATGTTTATTAATTTCCTATATAATTTATGTACGTGATTACATGATCTTTATTATTTATATTAATGTCAGTGATTGTGATCGAAATACTTTCGTTGATTTCAAAATAGTCATTTAACATTCGAGTTTATCTCTCTGTGCGAAGGACAATTCCGCAATGTCGTGTCACGCATATCTCATGGTCTTAGCAACAGGATGATCGGAATTAAGATTAAGAGGGATCGTCACGCGACTTTGCGTAGCGCTCAAACGTGGCTGCGATTGCATCCCGACGTCGAAATGGATTATGGTCGGCGATGAGCACGCGATTCAACGCATGCACCACCTGCATCCTCCCGCGCATGCCGTCGCGACAAGACGAAGGAATCTCGTAGATCTGGCCGATGACCCATCGAGATAGCGTTTCCAGCGATGTATCTTCGGCAATTTCGTGGAGAAAGAAGAACGCGCCAAGCGCGACAAAGACGCGAGTTATCCGAGAGTCGGGAATAATTAAGAGGATTCCTGGCAAACCTCATTTATCCCGCTAATCGTTTCGGGCAGTCGTCGACAAACGTTTCCGCGTACATTTCTCCTGGGAATTTAAAACGGTATTATTCAGTTAAATCTAGTTTTTTTTTTTTCTTCGACAAGGGTTTTCGAGAATTGTCACTGTTTCTTCATCTTATCGATTTTCAACTTTGAAAATCGATCTCGTATCGATAACGCGAATGGATGATGATTGCAATTATACTCGAGAAAATTATTATTCTCCTCAAAAATTGCATCTCGCAAAATATCCAGATCGATCTACGCATGTAATCTATGATTTATACTTTTTTAATATGTGTTATAATCGAGGATAAGTTTCACATAAGTAGAAACGAATCGAATAATTAACGCCGTCAGTCGAGTGTATCGAGCAAGAGAGATCAAGCTCTCAAGGGTGAATTCTTTCGTCCTCCTTGAGGATTTAATGATATATTCGCAACTGTAATCATTTGTCATCTCATATATATTCATGAACATCGAGAAAACTGTTACGATGCATTACGGATATTCTATTTTTTAATCCAAAGTCGCCTCAAAGTTTTACATACTTTTCTTATTATTAACAGAAATCATATTTTATCTTTAAAAAAAAGAAAAAAATTGTAATAACTTTTTATTATTTCTAAAATCTTAAATCTTTAATTATAATATTTATTTATTATTAATATGTATTTTTACTCCAATTATAGGAACAACTTCCATTTACATTTAAAAGATACAAACGATAGAAAAAAAAAATGTATTTTCTTTCTCCGTTGAATATATAACGTAAAATATCAATCGACAATTGGCATGAAAATTATGGCATAATAGCTTTTTCAATCGTCACGTTACAAAGTCGATACGAGGATGAAATCATCGCCGAGGTGATAATTATTGCTGCGGGAAACCGTTTCTATTGTCGTTACGGTATGTCGGGTATATCGCGCGTCACGATTGACTATTTATAATACAAACTGCATCTCGTAGGTGAGCCTGATAATCGTTCGATCGAGGTCCGCAAGGTCCGCTAGACTATTCCAATCGACGATGCGTGTCCGACGCTTCCACATCGAGTGTGTGAAAACGGAAGCGCGCACGCGTCGCCTCAATGGAAAATGCAAATTGCACATGACGACGAGCGGCGAGAGAGATATAATAGCGAGACGCTTGCGCAAGAAGTAAAAGTATCTCGCGATACATGTGCGCGCAGGCTGGAGAATCATCGCTTGGCGTCTTGTCATACAGCGTGCCCCATTGCTAATGCGCGTTCATCAAGACGTGTGAATTTGATTACGTGTGAATGAGATTGCAGCGCCGAGATATCTCAATTCTGCCGGGAAAGAAATTCTTGCACCGTAATTCTCGCTATCTGTTTCTAATTTATCTGTCCACCATATGCGCGTCTATTGACCTTTATTTTACAAAACGCCTTCGTACGGCGTTATCGAAGATAGATCTATCTTTGTAATTTCAGTGACAAAAATTCACATTATTATTATTATTATTATTATTATTACATTTTATAATTACATTAAAATACTACATTATAAGTACATTGACATAATAATCAAAAGTACAGTACATTTTAATTATTAAAAATCATTTTATATATGATAATAATAATATATAAACGATTATGTTTTATAGTAGACATAAGACTCTATTCTTTTTTAGGAAAAATTACTAAATTCCGATTAAAATAAAAATAAAATACAAGCTGTATTTCTGAACGCATTTCTTAACTTACTGCATCTCAAACATAAGAACGAGACGAAATTTGATTTTGTAATAACATACAACGTTGGCGAGGCGACGTAATGATTATCGAGTTCGACCAATTTAGACAATTAGGACGGTGGGAAACCGCGACGCGGGGTGTGAGCGCGTTCCATTAAGCCGTATTAATCCGGCGTTATGCTTCTTACTTTTGCGATGCATCCGTTTACGTCACTCGGTCGGACACACGATACGCACGACATGGAATTAATTGTCGCTCAAGCGACAATTATCGAATTAATCGACGCAAATTGAGGATTCTCGCCGAAAGACCGCGGTATAGCGGACGCATTGATCTAGATCTCGGCTTTGCTGTTTTATGCACCAGTTCTTCTTACAACACGATTTGTCCGCGGAGGACATTAAACGCAAAGGTAATTGTCAATAGCAACAACGCGAAATGGATAATCGTAAACTTACGAACGCGCGTAAAATTAAGTAAAAAGTCTTGACCGAAACGAGGCGCATATAAATGCGTAACAGACGTAGCAATAAAATAAAACGTGTCGTAAAGAACGATTGCCGGTATGTTCGATTTACGTAAAAGCCCGTTGCGGTAGTGGCACATTAAATGCGAGCGTTATTGTGTAATCAACTGGGTTGCATGGAAAAAAAAAAAAAATCTAAATTCAGCTCGTGCAGGATTCATTCGTATTCACGAGGATTGCACACGTCACGAGGATTCGCTCGGGAAACGAAGAGGCATTCTTTTTTTATGTTTAATCACGATGGCAAGCACAAGTCGTTTCCCTGTGATTTTCATCGACATTCACGAACATTTATGTAACGTCCATAACGGGGGGAGCAATACTTCCCGTTATATTTTGCCGCGAATAATGCGCAATCTTTAACCGGAATAAATCTCGGTTTGTTAATCGTGAATCACGATAGCAGGTTCGACCATTTATTTCCAGAAACTAAGCCGCAATTATTCATATGTTTACGGACGCTGTCAAAACTCGCTCGTTTACGTTTCTACAATGGAGAAAGCGAAGGCGTTACATAAATCATCGAGATACATACATTGCGTGGATCAAACCCGATTCGCTTTGATTATAGCATTAACAATATTAAAGAAATATATATTTATTGCACAAATGCCTCGTTTTCATGCTAGAGAGCGTTTCGGCGGTAAAAAATAATTAATGTAAATAATAATAACGCGGAAGGAAAAGGTTCGTGCATATGTTGCATATGTCATCGCTTTATCAGTTCTTTAGATCACTCGAGTGGTGTCAATAACGGACGCGAGAAGGTACAAGGAAGCAGATGTCGGCGCGATTCCACTGCAATTCCTCGTTACGCGAAGCGTCCATAATCAAATATCGTGCGTCAGTGAAAAAGAGGACGTTATTAACCGAAGGATACTTAATATTCCATCGGGGGATCTTTTCATCGTGGAATTTGATGGAGCGTCGTAAAGATGATCGGAAACGAGCACGGTCAGAGATGTATTCGGCATTCTCTCCTTCTTCATCGTTCGTCACGACGGGCCTGGCTCGTCTCGCGAATCCAATCTTTTCTTCACGCTCCAATTTGATGTCAATTAAATTGGCGGCGGCAGCGCCAAGTTAAATCGCACCACGCGGACCCGTATCAATTTTCGGTGCGGCTAATGACAAAACGTCGTGACAGCGACCACCGGCGATCGGCAACAGACAGACCGTAAGGCCGGTGAGCGAGCATGCGAGACCCCAGCCAGATTTTCGCTGGCGGACTTTCGATTAATCCCGACTCCTCCCATCCTCTCTTTCTCTCATCCCTCTTTTTTCATCGCTCGTTTGCCGCTCGCAAAGTCGAGGAAGAAACGCGCATTAAGGGACCCCCCCCCTACGAAAAAGTGACTTTTTGTCACGATGCGTAAGCTGCCGCAAGTTTCTGCGGGCCAGACTCTTGAAAAATGGCCGTGGATCGGTCTTCCTCCACCCTCCGACGTCACCCTCCCTCTTCTCTCCTAGAAGCCGAGCTTGCCGCTTCTCCGTGATACTTGTTCGCGTTGTGGTTGCTCTTCTACCGAACGCCTGCGACAGAACAAAATAACTGGTCATCGAAGCGAATGGCGAAATTATGCCGTTTTGGCTAATCATATCCGCTGCACTGTGCCACTCGCATAAAAAGCGATTGCATCGCGTATATCGCAGAAGCTAAATTAGAGAGGACCATCTCGAGAAAAAGAATCATGGTTTGACAAAAAAAGGAGCAGTGCCCAGCAGAAATGATATTAAATTCCACACGATTTCAAGATATATAAAAAGATTATTAAATTGCGATTAATCAATCTTATATATTTGAAGTGAAAAGAAATTGACAAATGCCAACAAACTAGATTATAAAGTTGGAAGTTTCCGATCAATCATCGGTCTTACCTCATGCAATTACATGATCTCTAAAGATGACAATTATTTCTCGTTATCCTGCAAGATAATATACATATTTCTTTAGTTATTAATTTATAAAATATAATTTTATGTTTTTCAATTTAATTCAATTTTTTATGATGTGATCTTTATGTTTTTATAATCCATTTCTTTTCACCATACTTATGAATAATTTATAAAAGTCTACTGTTGGAAAGTCTAGGTTTATTTTAGGACAAGGTTTTATATTTGTATATATTAAAATAGGCATGTACGAGTAATATGGAAAAGCATACACGAATCAATTAATTCACAAAATTGTAAATTTATAAAATTATAAATATTAGTAATGTATCATGATTATTATGAATGTGTTGCCTCACTATCGTAAATGTATTTAGCTGCTTCCTCACCGTCAACGGTGGACTTTTATTTTGATTATATGCCGCGTGAGATGTTTATACTTGTCGATTAGACTTTATCGCGGTGATACGTTTGGCTTTCATCGATTACCTACTCCATTAAGCCTGCGCGATCGTGAGTCGGGAAGCTTCTCGCGCCGACATAAACGCGCTGCGTGTCGGGGCTAGGCCGATCTTAGATGCTGAAGTCTTAATTGGCACAAGGATCTTAACGCTTATCGAATGACTAATTAATAAGGGTGATCGAACAATAATTTATTGTGAGAAAAAATTCGACGTACGTGACTTAAAACACGGACGTTGCACTTCCTATTTCAGCTCATCGGCAGCAATTATGTGAAACTCTGTAACGGTGAAAATAATTTTAATGCGAGAAAGAATGGAGCGGTTTTTTAACGCTCATTTTTTTCGCGAGAGAGCGACGCGCGACAATTTTCGGATTCCGAACCTTCCGAACTGAATATCTGGCGAAATAAAACGTGTTCTCGAGTAAACAACTCCAACGCCCGCATTGTTCGTTCCTGCGAGCGATTTTGCTTTTCGCGATAGCGTGGAACGAATAAAACATTCTCGCTGGACCATTGAGCGCGCCGCCGGCGTCGTGTCGCAGCCGCAAGAGTGAGAGATAATCTACGTGCGATCGAGTGGCCTCTCAAAAATCGAATGTATCGGAAATCATTTGCGGTCGGTCACGCGGAATAATGGATTAGACGAGGGTGAGCAGCCCCGTCAGTGCTGCAACGTGTACAAGTGGCCGGACCCGCAGGATAACCGGGAAGAAAGAGAGAGAAAGAAAGAGTCGAACCGTCATCGGTCGCTCGAGATATCCCGCGGGGAATGAAAAAATGCGGATCGTCCCTTCGCTCTTGAAAAGCATACCTTGCGGCTCATCGTTTCTGCTCGTGAATCTGTCCGTTTACGGAGGGCCCAGCATAATGTCGTTAAACAAGAGAAAATTAAATTTTAAAGTCAGTTCGTGACAACAATGGCTGTTTGAATGATGTAATGTGTCCTTTTCAAATAATTATCTTACACGTTTAAATTAGTTATTACAAGATAAAAAAATTATTTAAATTTTTGCAATATTATCATGTTCTTCACATAATAATTTTGATGACCCAACAAAATTTTTTATATGTATCTGTCCAAATTTGCCAGCAAAATTGTTTTCTCTATGTCAGTATTTGTATTATAAATTCTGTAACTATACAGATATTTTTGCGACGTATTTAAGAATAGTTTGACTGTCATATTATATATTTAAAAATAAAATTAAACTTAAAACATTTGTATTTTTTATTATGTTTGTCTTTTTGTGACATTTTATTGATGAAAAAGATGTTAAAGATTTTCCCATAATGAATCTTGATGAATTGGAGATAAATTTTTATTTTGAACTTCCGTGTGTAATGTCTTTTTGAAATGTAATATCTTTTTGAAAATTTCGAAAAGTACATTTTGTGCACTGTGCAAACGGTTTCTCCCAAGTCATTGTTTTTGCTTCCGAAGCGACTCGGTCCTCCCCAAATATGCATTGGTCTTCGGACATGTCTGTCATTTTGCAGATTTACATATTTATATTGCTGTCGTGTAAATGGAGCTTGGCGATGGAACATGTCCCGGGCACGAAAAAAGCGATTAAGGCACGTTGACTTCAACAAAGTCAATTCAATTGTGGTTGGGATGTTAGTACTACTCGTCAAATTTTTACATATATTTAATGAGTTTGATATTTTAAAATTTTCATATTTTGCCCATATCTAAAAAAGCGATGAGCAAAAAATTGATTTTGTCATCATTTTACATTTTCATAATCCGTTTGTAAATAAAACCATGTTTATTCATAATTGATATATGAATACGAATGTAACTTATGTGAGAACTAAAGTCATACACAACATCATTACAGCGCATATAATTATTTAAAGATTTTGTTTATAGCAATTTAAAAATTTAATAGCATTTGGATCATAATGATTATATAATTTTGAATCATTAAAATGAAATCATATCAATATTAATTTTTTTATGTTTCTTATTCCACTCGAGAACAGAACACATCTTTTAAGGATGTATTTCATCTATTTTTACAATTTTTATGTTTGAAATGAAAACCACAGATAATTTTAAACTACAATTAAATCTTTATCAAATCGCATTTTTAATACTTAAAATTTTTTTACATAAAAAAAAATTGAGATTTTTATTTTTTAATTATTATACATTTTTATTACAGTATATTTCTACTATATACTACTATATTTAAATAATTTTTTATTCAGATTTTAAATTGTCGCAAAATTTTTTGTATTCTCTTTAAATGCGATGTAGAATAATCTATAATTTTTTTCATAATTTTTTAATTGTAAATAAAAATAGATGTATAACATATCCTTAAAGTCTCAGTTTACGTTTAATCGAGTCGACATAGTTGGTCGACTCTTCAGGTGGCAGGATAAGAGAAAGAAAAAGAAGAAAAGGAAACAGAGAACATTCTTGCGCAAAAGACACTGCTCCAGACTAGCAAGACGATAGCATTCGCGATCGAAAAGCAACGAGTTGGTAGTCGAAGGGAGTAAGCGCAAACAGGAGAGGAGAAGAGCGCGGCTCGGACACGAAACGGCGGCGAAGAGAAAGAGAAAGCGCGAGCGATCTACGACAGAGAGAAGGGCAGTGGGGTGGGGCAAGCGCGAGCGCGCGGAAGGGTCGGTCGCGCGCAACGCGACGTTAACGCCCTCTGGACGGTGCGCCGCGGAAGGTGAGATTAGTCAGTCGCCAGCCGTTCGAGGACGACGCACGTTTCGCGCGCGCGTCCCCATAGGATCTCGCGTTGCGCGCGAGAGAGACGAGACAGGTGGTCGCGATAAACCGTTAAAGTGAAGTGATTGCCGGGGTGAATCGATCTTACAGAGGTCGGACTGTGCGCGTTGGTTCCTCGTTTCCCCTCTTTCGGTTTTTAAAAAAAACCTTCCTTCGTCAGGACACGATCGGTGGAGCTTCGATGAGTTTGAAGCTTTATCGAAACGGAAATTGGAGCAAGGAAGACAAGGAACGAGAGAGAGAGAGACAGGAATTTTTGACGCCTGAAAAATTCAAAATTGGATGCACGATACATTTCGGTGTTGCACGAGGATAAATTCCATGGTTCGCACGCGAAAATAATCTCAGACACCTCCAACGGTGCGCTCCATTTTGCCGTGCGTGGGATAGAGATAATTCGTGCAGATTCGACCTGAATGCTGCGAAGTGGATCGGCGTCCAGTGGAAACGACTGAACGGATCCTGAGGAGGACGAGCGGAGTCGCGTGGTGGTCGCGTGCTGACAGGTGGCGTCGCGCTACGCTCGAGAGGGTAGGATACGCAAGGGAAAGAGAGCGGTGTTCGTCCTTCGTTTTACCGTGTTTTCACCGTTATACGGTGTTGTCCACGCGGCCGCGGTTCGGAAGAAACGGAATATCGAAAAAGGGACTTATCTCTCTCACCTCCGGGCGCGAGGAGATGCGTGCCGGACGCGGAACGAGGTAGCGCGGGAACGATGGAAAGGAGAACGCCGGACGGCCTCCTGGCGTCGTGCCGCGAAAGAAGGGAAAGCCGTGCTCCGAGATCGCCGCGGTGATATTCCCGCGCAGTTTTCGTCACGTCGATCGGGACGCGCGTCCTCGCGCGGTCCTGTTGGATTCAAAATCCGCGACCGAGCCGTCGCGGAAGTGACGCGATTAATTTACCCGGAAACTTTTGTGCCCGCATAACAAATTCCTTCGAATTTTCGGCTCTATCGTTTCGTCCAGAGGATTAACAGTTGTTGAACATCGCTTATCCGGTCGTCGAAATATTGACCGTGGGATTGTTCTCCTTCGTGATCTTGTTTACATTATGATCACCGAGTTGGATTACGCTCTCGCGTGTGGTCTCTCGAGGGCAGTGCGATTGTGAACTGTGAAAGGTTATAAATAATTATTATAGTGCCGAGGTGTTGTATGTATACGGGTGCGGATGTGATTCGTTCTTTTTGTTATTATTATTATTATTTTTTTTTTTTGTGAAACGAAGAACAGGAAGGTGGGCGCGAATGCTCGGACCAATCGTCAGTGTGATCTTTGTTTTTGAAGATTGGAGTGAACGTTTTACAGCCCAAAGGTTCTTCGTCGAAATATGAGGATTACGTTTTATCATTGCGACTGTCCGTGGGCATCGATTGCGAGCAAAAATGAATCTCACATGTGTGTTTCTGTTATTGCTGCTCGTCGCGAGTTCAAGGTACGTTCGCACGGCGAATAAAAAAATGTTTCGCTGCCGCGCGCCATGTCAACAAATGAAAAAAAATCACGCGTATTGTTATGGATGTACATGTGACGAATGTATGTGTGGAACGAATGTATATGTGATGGATGTAGGAGTATCTTAATTCTAAGGAGAACTCTTTGGAAAATTGAGATAGCACGTATTTGTAGTGGCTAAAAGAAATGATAAATATTTGCGCTTCAAAAAGTATTAAATTGCGAAATAAATATGTAGTTAATAAGTAGAAAATATTAATATGTATTAGGTTACTAAGATTCAGTTGAAAATATCTATCTTACATCGTTTTTATAATAAAAATATATGACTTTTTTTTTTAAATACTTATTAATTAATAATTTTTATTCATAAATAATACATAACAAAAAGTTAAGTTCCTTACATCGAATTTTTTTGACGTTTAATTTTCCATCATTTTTATCAACCTGCCAAAAATATTTGTATACCGGTTAATAAACTCCCATAATTTTTAGGAGCAATCGCGCTCGTACTATCCCCTTCGTGGAATGTTGCAATTACTGACCGAGACGGATAGCATGATTATTGGTGTTATGTTCTTTCAATTATCAACATCGACGCGATACCGATGGAATTGTTTCGCGGTTTCATTGTTAGATCGTCTTACGCGACGTTTCTCGTGCACGGGAGGGGGAGGGGGAGGGGGGAATTCGATATCGCATTACATCCAATTCGCATGTTAGACTTGATCAGAGAAAAATTGGTTACTTATTGAAAAAAAAAAAAAAACGTATACATTCTGAATTAACCAAGTCCCTATTGTTTTTTTTAATTGTTTTTCAAAAATCTGCTTTTGCTTTACAGATGCATGTGCTCGAGCGGGTACACCGGGCAAAACTGCGAGAGCGACTACATCCCCTGCGATCCGTCACCGTGTGAAAACGGAGGCTCGTGCCATCAGCTCGGCGAACATGACTACGAGTGCATCTGCCCCGAAGGTGAGTACCGCGCAAAACTTTTTACCCCATATCGCGCCGCGGAATCTCGTAGCCGCGCTACGTAGTACCCCCCCAATCCCGCGAAAGATGAAACTTTTTCGTATCAACACGTACGATCTCCTCGTGATACTTCATTTTTTTTTTTTTCTTTCTAACCTCGCTCTCCTCCGCGTCTACGATTACCTCGTCCAAGGTAACAGAAATGACAGCAGATTCTGTTTAAGAATATCCACCCATAGTCTCTTTGTAGTCTCTTCGGAATATCGCATATTCTATGATCAGTTACAGTTACGTGGAAGTAGATGTAATTAGGTTTCGTTTCTCTTTTCCTCCCCTCTCCGTCGCTCGCTTCCGGAATAAATAATAACGTAATGAATAACTTTCGTTCTCTTCTTTGTTATCCCAAATTCCGCGATGTCCGCGAAAATGTCCAAGACGAGTTTTCTCACGGAGTGGCCGGGATTCGTTCTCGATGGTTTGAGAATCCGGGGAACAAGAGCGTTCCCGCCGACCAGTTAATTGCGACACAACCCGATAAATTCATCGCAGAATTTAGGAAGGGCCTTTTCGAAGATTCTCGCGCGTTCCACTCTGTTTATCGCGGGCAGGAGGACGCCTCGCGCCCCGTCGCGCAATCTCGCTAAGAAAACGCCAACGGGGCGGAGGAAAGATCGAGAAAGAGAGGAGGACAAAAGGGACTCTCTCGCAGGGCAGTGATTACTCGATGCAACAGGTACAAGCCTGGGCCAGGGGTGGTCGACACGGCCATTTACGTGCGTGTGTACACAGACGGAGAGGCTGGTTAATATAAAGCCTAGGGTCAGCCTAGCGTGGCCTCCTCGCTCCCTGGGTTACAATGCGTGGTCCTCTTTTTCCCAGGCGGACCACAACCATGGCGACCCCACCTTCTACCGCGTCTGCTCCTTCGTTCCTTCCTCCCCCTTCTCCCCCCCCCCTCCCCTGTGCTCTCCTTCTCCTTCGTCCACCTTACCGGCGCGTCTTTTCCCGTTGAAGAAACGCGAGCGAGTTCTGCCTTTCCGCAGGTGGTTCTTCGTTACTGATCGTTACGCGTTTCCTGGTACTATTTTGTGCGATGTATTATATTTTATATGCTGATGTATGCTACGCATGCGATGTACATACATTGTATAATATAATGTAAGTCCTATTTTTTAATTCTTATTTTTTTTTTTTTTTTTTTTCGTTGACGATTTGAATTGTTTGTTAGTATAATAACTTTTATTTTTAGCGTACATATTAATTCTTCTGATTTTTTTATTGCATGTATTATTGCATTATATTTATTTGTATTTTGTCTTTCCTAGATATACATTTTCTATGTTTATTCAATATCTTTTTATTTTATATAGAAATTAATAGTTTAATTTCTTTATTAACTAAAAAAAAAAATTAGAAATTACAGTTACGTCATTTAAAAACACATACTGACATAAGCTTATGTGTCCATAACAAATACTGCTGCTTGATTTTAATGAAACTTTTTATTGCGTTGTTTCTTTTTTTAACTTTTATTGTAATATAAATATAAATCGCTCCGGGCAAATATTTCCAGCGTAAAGAATTGAAAACAAAAAATTGAACGGTGCAGACATATTTCACGCACTTCGTTCCAAACTGAAGTGCATTTTGCGATCTTACATTAATAAAAAGTGCCGCGTATAGCATTTTTCATTTGTTTGGGAAGGCATTCGTTTAAGGAACCTTCGGCCGAGGCCACAACCCGAAGAAACTGGCACATAACTACACGCACCGTGACTTTTATTTCGATCCTCTTTCCTGCCTCTTCCCGGTCGTTTCACCTCGAACGAGCGAGCCGCCCCGCATTATCGCCTTCTCCGTTCAGGACGACGTCTTCTGCACGCTTCTGTAAAACGCGCTGCTTTCGCGTTCGTTCTTCCTCTTCCCGCTCCGTGACACTCCAATAAGTCGCGAGGATCGAAACTCGAAGAAGGCGTGCCTCGGTCATGTGCCAGTGATCGTTAGCACTGGGAAGCAGAGGCTCGCGAATCGTCTCCGGATCATCTCTGGTCGTCGCCGAGACGAGATCGTTCCGAATCCTACTGCGAGGAATCGCTGAACTTGTTTGATCAACAAGTCCTTTTTTTTTTAGAAATGGTCCCTCTATATATTATTCCGTCATAAAGATTTTATTATTTTTTTTTACTTTTCTCTCTCTCTCTCTCTCTCTCTCTCTCTCTCTCACTGTGTCTCATATCCTTTTCAAGTTAATTCTTGTCGCAATGATCAATCATATATAGTACAAATGTTCATTAGGCATGAACGTTTCGTAACAGTAAAAAGATTTGATTCTTCTAGTATATTTGCATCGCTATTACATTTTTGATTACATAAAAAATATAAAGTTGATAAAAACTCATTCTTCATTTAAGAGTTTTTTCACATATGCAAATGTTGGAAATATATTATTTGGTCTACAGTTTTATTGGTTCTCTTTCTAAAGTGAGAAATAGAATATAATTCTTTAGCTCGAGTCCTTTGGATCGTTCCTTTAAATGAACGTTTACAAGCCTCATGTGGGAGTACTTACTCTCGTTTTTATTCATGACTTTTGCATTTCACGAAAACCAGGATAAAATGCACTAGCTCGTTGGTAAACTACTTCGTTCAAGACGATTCGCTCGCGTCGTTAGTTGTAATGGTTCAATTTGCAGCATACAACACGCTTACGCACGCCTTCTGTCATATTTTCTCTGTCGTTAGGCGTTCATCTCGTCGTTGATTTCTTTGCAACTCGGTTCTTGTTATGCTCGCTCTAGTTATGCGTTTTTGTTCCTTTTCTGTGCGAAAAAGAGCTCTTTGCAGGATCGACGGACCTTGTAACCACCCTTAGCAGAACTCTCGGTACAGGTTTGAGTCGATTTGGTCTCTCTCACACACACACACACACACACACACACACACACACACACACACACACACACACACACACACACACACACACACACAGGTAGTCGTTATAGTTCAATTTGCAGCAACCCGCTCTCTTAACTCTTATTCTCGCCTAGCTTTTCTTCGTGCCGAGCTGTCTACATCTCGTCTCTCTTTCCTCTCTTGTTCCCTCTCGCTCTAACTTGAGTACCGTACTTCGTTTCTTTCTATCTCAATGCGCGACCAGCGTCTCCTTCCTAAGGACGATCCTGTCTAAGCGAAAGATTTCCCTCGTCGAGCGATCCGATCACGCCTCCTCCATTCCATTCCGCTAATTAGAAACTACTCTATCGTGCACCGGTTAAACGATTAACCGCGCGCTTGTAGATTAATCTAGTCGTCGAAAGAAAAGGGGAAAAACGGTTCGAATGGAGAAACGGAGACAGTGGAAGAAGAGGATAGGGCAGGGAAAAGGAAAGAGATAACTTGGTTCTCTTGAGTTCGCTTGCAACACTCGTTTTCTAGAGTCGGCCCGAACTATCTCGCCGGTCTGCCGGTTTCTTCGTTTCTTTCTCGTTTTGATTCAATCATTGCACATATACAGCGCAGACATATACGCGCACACATAATAATCACATATGACACGATACAGAGTGAACAAATCGAAATGGAAAGAAAGTGAGTGAAGAAGTCTTGTCGATCGATCGACCGCGACGATTGTACCAGCTCGGTGAAGTTCTTGCGGAGGAATTAAATCGTCGGTTTTACCCTCGCCGCGTACCGCGACGACCAGCAAGAAACTCGAATTTATTGTTGAACTTGCACTTTGTCGGCAACGCCGGAGGATTGAATAGTCTCGCGAGAGACGATGCGTGCTTCCGTTAATGCTCTCACACCAATTAATCTGTTGATTTATTTTTTGCCATCTATCGAAAGGACAGTTTTCAAATATTTATTTTGCGTCTTTTTTATATCCACTTTGTGACATTTTTTAACTTATTGGCTACTATTTCATTGTGTTAAAAATAATTTGAAAATGACGTAATATTAATTAGTAAAGTTAACTTTTTTTACAAACTGCAGTTAATGTAAAATATAATTACTTTATTTTAAGAAAATTAGAAATTCGTTACAATAATAATGTTATTTTATGTAATATATGCAAAAATTCTGTGATAAAAATTTTATTTTCATTAATTTATGAATATTTATAATATTTTTTATTAAAAATGTGGAACTATTCTGTATTGAGAATAAAAAGATATTATAGTCTCATTAATGACTTTGAAAATCTATTTAAGCTCAGATTCTGTGACAAATGAACGTACAAACTTCTCTATCAATCAAAAGAGAGCATTCCATTTCTAGTAATTGGCTACCATCTCGTTTTCCCGTAATAATTATAACGAAACCATTATAAGATCACGAAACCATTATACGTTAATTGAAATCAAGCAAGCCTTGCTTGTGCATGATCGAATCGATCTGATCTATTTTATCAAGATCAATGTCCGAAGATTGAGAATCGATCGAATATACTGATTGTTTTGTTTTACACTTCACGTAACTTCTGTAACTGATTAACACCATGCGCATTTATTAGCCTGTCAGATGAAGATGCGATAAATTAGAATTATATCATACGTACTTCATGTTGGCGCTACAAATATTTTCTTACATAATATTTACATAGAATTTAATTACATTAGGTACGTGAGAAGAACTGTACGGAAAAGAGATGCCGATTCTTATTTTATTCTTTGCACAGGAAAGAATAAAATTGTCAATAGTTAAATACATTGGATATCGTCCACGCATAGAATATACATAGGATTTAATTTACATAGGCTCCACGTAAACGCAGAATATTGTCTATGCGTGGATGGATAACACATTGGGATGCATTGAGGAAGAGCGAGGTGGATGGTTATCCGCTCCCGGGCTGATTTATGCCATTGCGCGGGTATAAAGTGCGTAGCACGGCGATCGAGGAAGAAGGCAGAACTTGCGAAATAAAGCGTACGTTCGTTCGTGAGTTTCTTCTTCCTTCCATGGCGAATTGTTGTATTTATAAAGAATGTCGAAGGTTAAAAAAAAAAAAAATAGAGAAAAATCCGAGAGATTAATCGAGTGAAGAAGCTAAGCCCTGTTCCAATTTATCTTAGAATTATTAGATGTATTCAAAGTGCTTAAAGTCTTTTCAAACATATTCGATTCCTACTTTAAGAAATATGTTAAACTTTAAGAATAATTATTCTGAAGTTATTTTTATAAATAAAAAGCACTTGATAGATTTTTATTATTGGAAATATTTTAAAAATTTTAATAATCTACTTGTTTTGCGAAGAGACGATAATAAATTATATTATAATATTTTTTATCTTAACTTTTTAAATTAATTTAGTTTTTAATTTTTTTTAAATATATTATCAATATTTATAGTATAATACATATCGATGGAACGTGCCTACGAATCAAATTATCCGCCACGTTCGCCAATGATGTCTAACATTCTCTTGTTCATTTGACCGTAACGCGAGGTACATACACAATATATACACGTACATCACAATCTCTTTCTTGTATACTCGCCGAATACAAAAGCGGTACTTTACCTACGGTACCCGGAAATGAGCGAATAATCGACCAGAGTTTTCCGTCACGCGTCGCGATCGATCTGCTGATAATTATTACATCGGCGCGCGATAACTCGCATCTCGTTCCCACGTGTCGTCTCGTACCATTCGCACAACGGTACACGAATTTTAACGTTGAGATATGTGCGTACCTCTCTCACCACCCACACTAGGTTGCAACAACGCTATCGTCCGTAAGAAACGTCTTTTAGGTATGTCTAAAAGCGATTGAATCCATAGAGTCGCGTGACTCGTGACTCGAAAAGAGGAAGAAGGAGAGAAAGAGAGAGAGATAAAAAGAGGGAAGATTATTGACTTCTCTGTTACATCGTTCTCTATTAAGAAAGACTCGACGCTTAATTAAATCTCTCTAATTCTTCTCGCGGGCCCGCCATTCAGAGTGACCGCGTTTCTCTCGGTGCGTTTTGTCTGCCGTCTTCGTGAAACGTTATTAATATATCGTCTTTGTTGTATCCTCCTGAATATATTTTTCCTGTGTTCTCCTCTAATCAGACACGAAAACCTTCTCGCGCCTTTTCTCCGCGCGACGTTGCATAATTAATAGTTGCGAACGCTCGAGCACAAAGCGAGCGTCGCTATGACAACGTTTAACAAGTGTTTCTCGCGATGTATGTCCTGTGCCATGGGTCTCGGTCTGGATCTATTTCACCGTACGGTCCGGTATGTCATTCTCTTTTTCTCCCTCTCTCTTTCTTCTGGATTTTCAACTTGACCTTGTGACTCAAATACATAGGAGTTTGCGCAAGTAGCCGACAAGGTAACAGCGACGACAGTGTAATTAACGTTTTCCATCATGAACAAACAAAGAATCATCTTTCAAAACCTTTTTCATGACAAACACGAGGGAAATTACGGTAGTCATGTAATTTGATAGAATATTTTACTCTGCGAGAAAGGGTAATAAATAACAATTACCAGTTTCTCAACTTTCTTCCCATTATTGTGCGTTCAGTTCAAAGAAAACAAATCTGAATAATTTAATTGTCTGCTTGATTCCTAATTGCATTATTGATAAAATTAATTGGAAGTTAAACAAGTATGATAAACTATCGAAGTCTTCAAGATTATTTTCCATTGCGTTAAATCTGTTTGTGTTGTAGATTGATTTCAGTCTTAGTGTACTAATATATGTGAATTGCTACGATACGGTTAAATAATTACGCGCTCTTACGCATTTTCTTCAACTTTTGATTTTGAGTTGCAGTTATCTTCGAATCTCTCATTCGCATCAATTCTCGCTTGTGACGAAAACAAATCAGTCGTACCAACAAAGGAGAGGCACGAGCTTCCGAGAGACGTGGAGACACCGATCTCGACTGGACCGTGCTCGGTTCACAATTCCTCACGACAGTGACAGATGGTGACCGGTTGTTGTTATCCATGGCTGCTCGTGGCGATAAATGAGGCCAAGCCGCCGTCTTTAGACGAGACGTGACTCCTCCGAGCTGGAGCTCTTGTCTTTATCATCTGACCCGCCGAATTTAAGATCGTAAAACTTACGATGCGAGAGGACACGGGGTTCACTTACCACTCGCGATAATCGTAAAGTAACGATTTTGTTGTTTGTAATGTACGCTGGCCGCTTGCAAATGCCTTCTTATTGAGATAAAGACCGGTCTATTTGCATAAGAGTTAGAGATCTTAAAGAACGCGGGTTACATCAGCGTTCGTATGTTTTATATATCTTTTATACGCGAAGGTATTGCTCGGAAACTATCGCTACACGCGAGTGGTTGCTCGCGCAGAAATTACCGCGCGTAAATTTATACACTATTATGTTACATGCATACGAGATATGAACAGACGTAACAAGCTAGCAAAATATATTGTCGGTCTGACATTCCGCATAGTAACGTATGAGTTTCGTGGACATCGTTTCGTTCCCACGTTTCGGTCAAATCGCACAGCTGCGCCATGCAACCCCTTTTATTTTTCGCTCATTGGGGGTCTCGATATGTCGCGGGATAAGATACGAATCTCTCGGGAATTGGTCCAAAATCAGAGCAAATAATATATTACACCCTTTCGAGGTAGGTGTTGGTAGGAAATACAAAACATGTCCGTGTCAGATAAAATATAATACCAACTATAAACATTAGATATAAATCAAATTAGTATTCTGTTGAATAGGCATTATTTTAATACACTGATTTGTTATAATAATTTGCTCAATAATAATATAACTGTGTACCGTTTTATGCCTTTGACATAATAATAATGTGCATGTTGCAATTTTCCTTTTTTTAAGCCTAGAATGAATAGTCTTAGCGTAGAATTCTGATAAAGTAAATGTTTTTCTGTGGAAAAACATTACACATTTAATATCTTGTTTTAAAGAAATAATCTTTCTTTAGGAAAGATGTGCATTTTCGTTTATTTAATTCAAGATTATATCGAGATAATATCACACTTGTATAAAAGAACCAAATAGAATAGTTCATAGAACTTTATGTACTCAGAAATAATTCTCTGCGAGATAGGCAATCTCTTCCTAGGTACCTTTTATTTATCCAGATAATAGAGAGAGGTTGTGGTCCCTTTTGTTTGCGTCTCCGGTGGAACGATAAATCCACACCCACGCGGTGTAAAGTGAGCTGGATGCTGCCACTGAAAGTTGCCGGAATCGGGCGCAGCTGATCTGAATATAAATCTGGATTAATTTAAAAGATCCATTCAATCGCAATATTGATGTTCGCGCATTTGCATTTGCCCTCATTTCAACGTCACACTAAAAAGAATATTCATTTGGGATTTGTCATCTTTTGTTTTAAATCAAGTAATATTCAAGTAATATTTTCAAAATTCTGATCACTATATCAAAATATCTACTCTCCAAAATACATGCGGATCGTTTTTACTTAAAAAAGTTCGATTAATTAGATTCTATTTTCCTCGTCTTTTTAATTTACTCTAGTAGCCGATTAAATGTGTTTCTCGAATTTACATGACGCTGATAGAGCAGATGTGCGGGACTCTCGCTCGAAAACAATGGTGTCGATCGATGATGCGACAAGGATGTGATGGGGAGACGATTTCCATAGAAAGGGGATCACACCCCGTAGAAAGCGATCGTGTGGCGTTTGCTTTCGCGGCGCGGTAGAAATAAAGTTTGCTCGACGTGGACCTCATTGGACATTCTGATGAACCTCCCCGAGATCGCGGAGAGTCATCGAGTCGCTCGTAAAGTCGCCGCACGCCAATACCTTATTCCTCCCTTCTTATCTTTCTTAGTCCTTTTCTTCTCTCCTTTTTCTTCTCTTCGTCTGTTCTTTTTCCATCGGTCCTTGTATTCCTTTCTCTACTCGATACCATCTACGAACTCTCGCGCGCGGCAACCCTTTCTCGTACTCTTCATATTTTACTATTACCATATCAGGTTCTTCTCGATTCTCCTCTCCTTACCGCACTCTATTCGATCTCTTATTAAATATACTTGCTTTATACACACGTGCGAGCACGCACATTCGATCATCACGCGGGATCACCGATCGGATCATTCCTGTGGGGCCGCGATTATCTTGACGACTTCGCGCGATTGCCTTCGTAATAGTTTCATTTTTTGTGAACTTGTCAATTGCTACCACGTACTTTGGTGAACTCGCTTTTTTTCTTACGAAATGATATAATTCGTTTGGTATTCGTATCTGCCACATGATTTGCAAATAATAACTGTTTCTGAGGGTGGATATGACACACTATTGTAATACAAACAATTCTATGAATATATGAATAATTCTTAAGAGATATGAAGGAAGCGCGTTGACATTATAAACACGAAAGAAACCAGTTTTGCGAGTGTATGCAATCATTTTTAATTAGATCCGATGTGATACGATTCAGGGTTGTAATGCTGAAACGAGTCGAGATCTCTTCAAGCCGATTCTCATTCGTGAAACAAGTTTCTAGTCAGGTTTCTTCCGCTTTCCGAATATACAAAGAGACGTCATTTGTCTTTCTGATTTCATCTTGACAACTTTTTATTTTCCTACGAATATCTTCATTGCTATTTCTATGAATAAGGATTGAAACCGGTATAATTTCGGAGAGGGGGAAGAGAGTCCAATTTCCTGTATGTAATAAGAAAGGATCTTATATTAAATGACGCATTTTATTTATTCGCAAATAAAAATATATGATTTATATTATTGCATATATTTAAATATAAATCTAAACTTAACGAATTTCTTATATTGCCGATATCAATCTTTGTCTGAAAAGAATTAATTAAACTTAATTTACAAAATATCATATTATTTTTAATAACATTATAAAATATTAACTTGTGTTTTATATGATTATATAATTATTATTATAAAATCTGCTTCTTCGCGAGTATACAATAAATTAAATTAAATTATTATAAAATATTTTTCACATTATAAAACATTGTTAACATTAATTTAATATTATTTTATTTATTGTATTTTATTGATCTATTATTTCTCGATAGTGTAATTGTTCCGAAAACTTATAAGTTTTTTAAATCGCACAGATAGATAGATTTTCAAGATGTAGTTTAATCTTGATGACAAATGTGATGGTCGCAGCTATATAACAATAAGAATAAATATTCATTTAGCCATCTGCAGGCACATATAGATTCAATTAAGAACCTATGTTGAAAATATGTACGCTTAACGTCACGTCGTTGGAAATCGAAGCTCGGCCGAAGGCAGACATCACATTACAATACGACTCGAATATTTTCATACATTTTCATGAACGCTTCGTTAACTGACCGGCTCCTGCGAGTTGCATTTCTATTGCAACGGAACCGTATTACTTTACTTTCACAACGACGTATATTATGTACAGTCGAAGACTGTGGGATTGACATTAAAATTTAGTTTGGTCTCTTTTTAAAATATATGCATAAGACAATAATCCTAAATTAAAATTATAGCTACTTCTCTTTCTATTTTTTATTATCTTTCTATTTCTATATAATAACAATGATATAGAGTCATGGTGATATCTCACGTATGATAATTTCTCAGTCGCCCTTGTACTCTCACCGAGCTTCTCTTGCATGAAAGCCGCGAATCGCGCATCGATACGGCCGTCCACACATTTGCACAGATGATATGTATGCGAGTGTGTGTATATGTGTGTGTGTGTATGTACATACCAGCGAATATGCACGGAACACGCATGGTGGTATGCACGCGTCGAACGCATGGGGAAAGAGTTCACCGTACTCACGTGGCGATGCGCGGAGGCATAGGGGGACGCGTTGTTTCTCCGGGAGGTCATCCCGG
Source organism: Pogonomyrmex barbatus (assembly GCF_055798465.1). Lineage (NCBI taxonomy): Eukaryota > Metazoa > Arthropoda > Insecta > Hymenoptera > Formicidae > Pogonomyrmex > Pogonomyrmex barbatus. Next base: position 8,192,160 of record NW_028297182.1, on the reverse strand, counting down.
TGGAAGTCTCTTGACCTCTGACTTCGGCGCCTCCGTGTTCCCATAAACGTGATCACGGAGTTACTTTATACCCCGCCTCGGAGTGTGTACATCCCAAACCAAATTTTCGGCTGCATTCAGCTTCAGAATATGGCGGAACCATACGGCGGAAACATCACACTGCATTATCGAAACTGGGGGAGGGATTCAATGGCATCTTTCTCTACTACCGCAAAAATATAATTTCGAGATATACTCAGCTAAATAGAACAATAAAATTTATATTACGAATAAGATATTCGAAATTATAAAACTTGCTTTTTACGCGTAAATATGCAATATTCGAGGAGTTAAGTTCACTCGTCATTTTAAATTAATATTATCGATAAAACAGATTATATTTTCATTTATTAATAGAAATTAAATTTTAATTGTCTAAATATTTCTCAATATTTAAATATCTATGAGGTTGCTGGCCTTAATTATTCGAGTAAAATTTAGACATGTCAAATCGAGACACGCGTGATCGCTTCATGCAAGATCCTCAATGACGGAAGTACGATAATGCTCCAATGAGAAGATAACTCTAAGACGAAATGACGGAAGATGATCACGAGAAGGAGAGGGTTGGGGAGAAAAAGGGGGAGAACGGTCCAGGAACGGGTATGGGTAAAGGAGAGGACACCGGTACACCTGCGGCCATAAACTTGTCGAAGTGGCATGGCATAGCGTAATGGCAGGAGAGCGTTGCCTTGCCTTTCGCGCCTTGCCCTTGATTGCGACGATAAAACCTTCCCCTTTCCGTCGCTCCGCCTCGCCGCTCCAGCCCTCTTCTTCCGTTGCACCCCTTCCGACACCCTGCGGCTCTCGTGCGGACACCGTGGCGCGCTACGCGATTTTACGCACGCAACATGCATACACGCGCGCACGCGTGCACGACACACAAGCACTGCGGTGCAGCATTCTATCGCGCGTCGGTGCTCGTAAACTCAAGCTCGGTCGGAATTCTTCGTGGAAGCGATAACCGAGGCGTATAAATTTAAGATCGCTTTGTTCACGAGTCCCCCGTTGATCGACTAACAGTAAAGGAGGACCGACACAGCCTTCGATTAACTAACTCTGCCTGGCGACTTCTCTGCTCTTCGCGCCGGATCAAGGCTGCCGGAATGATGAAATCTCTACGAGTCGACATTGGTATAAATTTGATAAAAATTAAAATTTAATAATATCACAGCTATACGAAAATTTTTATATATGTATTTGTATGGTGTGTGTGTGTGTGTGTGTGTGTGTGTGTGTGTGTGTGTGTGTGTGTGGGGGGGGGGGGGGTGTGATATAAAACGTGATAATTGTAAAAAAAAACTGATATTTACTGTAGATTACAAATTGAATCTTGAAATGAATTTTCCAATTTCTCTCCGTTTAATATGAATGAAAGGATCTCTTTTCCCTTCTGTCGACATAGTTCTAACGCCAACGTAACGATAGAAACGATTATGATAATCGCGATTGTTGCCGGTGCGCTTAAGCAACGTTAAAATTATCCAACGATTGCGTTCTCCTCGTGCACTTTAATTACACTCTACGATACAAATAGAAATGCGGACGCGTCCTGTTCGTACAATGTAGGCTTTTATAACTTCTTGATCGAGAGAATTCAACCCTCGCAAGACATTATGGAATATTTACGCGAGATCTTAGCCACCGGTATTGCTCTTAATTAACGGATGCCTCTCCCGTTTCGAAGAAAGATCGTGGAGAAATCGCCGCGGAAATGATCGTGCCGCTTTATCGCGGCCTTCCGACCGCATTAATCATAAAAAGGTCATAAAGCTTGCGGCAAAATGGGAGAGCGCTTTTCTACATCCGGCCAGATCTCCGTATTCGTTATTCGGCGAAAACCGTAGAACGTAAGAAATATGTGGACGTAACTTCAGAAGAACGAATGTAAGAACGAAAAAAGGATACAGCCAATTATAGAAAAGACAAAACAATCTTTTAATTATTGCAACGTTATTTCATTTATCGTATTTTATCGTTTATGTAACGCATAATTAAAAAAATGAAATATAAATTGAATATCTTTTTTTTTTTTAAATCTAGATTGAACGTAAAAATCATTACGGAAGATTTAAAGTTTTGTAAGTTAAATTAGTCGATAAATAATTATTTATTAAGAAATAATAATAATAATAATAATAATAATAATAATAATAATAATAATAATAATAATAGTTTCATTATTTAATAATTATTCATTAGCATATGTCACGAAATTTTGTTTATCAATTTGTATATTATACAATTTATTTTTTTCATTTCTTTTCTTTTTATAATTTATTGTACTCTAGTTCTCGTCGTCCTTTTTCAAATACTCTCATCTGGCAAATATGTTTAGGATGCTATTAAAACAGTGTATCGTGCGCAGAGCAATCTGGCTCCTCTTCCATCGCAAGATCACTCTCGAAAGAGGATTACTCGTGACTTCCTCCTTCCCCAGACGGGCGTACTTCGCTCGTCTTTCCTTTCGTGTCTATCGGCCTCGTCATCGCGGAATGCGATTATTATTTCCTTCTTACGACAACGGCGTCATTTCGCGTGGAGTGGAGCACCTCAAGAACGTGGAATCACGCGGTGCAAAAATTCACAAACAAAAACGCCGGCGCGTAAATTGACTTAACGGCCGAATCTCCCAGCTGCGTAATCGGCCGCTGCATTGCCTTTAAGAGAACGAATGAATGAAGCGGCCGATATAATTTTTCAACGAAAAAGAAGATTATTTGTTACGAATTATTATTATGTAGCGTTTTATAAGAATTGTTGAAATTTTGTGAGATTATTATCGTTGCACACAACGACTAACTTAACGTCGATTTAGTTTATCTATAGTACACGTACCTTTTAAATCTCAGTTTTTAATTATATTGGAAATAAAAGATACAATGCTAGATATATATAATATATATGTTCAACTTTCTTTACAAGCTTTCGTTTTGCGAAAATCTATACCTCGCGTGATTGCCAACGATGCTAAAATCGCGAGCCTAGATATAATTATAACGGTAGATCAAATTTCTTTATGTCCTTCTATGGTATGAAATGAGATTCTATTGGAGCTCTTAACGGCTTAACTTCTATTCTGCATACTACCGCCGGCGTGTACGTACTTACAAAACACGATCCAACGTAATGCCTCGTCTCTTTTTCGCGTAATTTCATTATTTTGCGATGCACAAGATAGGGGTCGTTAGCTAGACCGGTTAGGAGTATGAACGAGCAAACGCGGTGTACCGGGAAGGAAGAAGAGGAACCCGATCCTTCGGCATATACACATAAGGAGGAGGATGAAGTAGGAAGTCACAAAGATTACAGCGGAACATGTGCACGAGCGCATCTCGAACGATCCGGCATTTCGATATCGTCCTCTGAACGTGACCGCGCGCTACGAGTCCCCCCTAATCTAACATACGTCCGTGACGTAGTTCCTGCTCCGGAAGAAACCATTGGTAGCCGATAATTAAATCGGGATATTGATATTTGTTGCCGCGTCTATCTTATAGATAGACGTTGAAAATTACAGTTTGCGTTGTATTTCAGTTTTTAGAATAATAGTGTGAGTCACGCAAGTAAAAACGATACCCATTTTCAGAAATAGCTTTTACGCACGATTGCTTTTAAATATTTTTATTAGATCTCGTTCTTTTTAGAATTATGATAAGATACAATACGAGATAAATAACAAAGTTAAGTTTTTTTATCACGAATTCTTTTGTTTTTTTTTTTTAAATAAGCAGCTTGTTTGTCTTATCAACTTGTACATAATTTTCTCTAATGAATATTCGTGCACATAAATTCCATTTATTCCCAGAAAGTAATAATTATGGCAATAGTAGTTGCTAAAAGACTCGAATTTTACAACTAAATAACAACAATTTCGTATGTTATATTTATTGTACGTTATAATCGAGTGATTTCTGATGATAAATGCGATATGATGAATGATTTGGCGCTGTTTGTGGGTGCATCTCTAGTGCTCTTCCGTGTTACAAGCTTCTCTCGAAAGAGAAATCTCGTATAAATAATCCCACGGCGTTATCATGCAGTCTCGGGAATCGAGAGAATTTCCTGGGAATTTGTAAAATCGCCGCCAGGCAACAGAATCAAACGAATCAGCTTAAATTAATCACCATTTAAAGATACCGCAAGTAGGTATCATCTGTAACTCCACGAATAATTTTGAAATGTTTATATATTTTGAAACATATATTAATATATTAATTATTTCTTTACGACGAACATTAACAAATTGAAATACTTTAAAGTTTTCGAAAAAATTTCCTCTATCTCGTATAAAAAATTGTAGAAACAACTAAAAATAATTTTGACAGTAAGATATCAGATATACAACAAGCTTTTTAGTAGTAAATGTCTTTTTTTCTTTTTTTAATTTTTATAAAATAACAGTTATACTATTTTAACATCTTACGACTGATACGACTGATGTCATGATATATGATAATTGCGCTTCGATGCGCATTCATCGCGACAGTCAATCGCAAAACCGGCTACACTCGCCAAAGCATGGTAGAATCGCTTCTATCCCGCAGCTTCCTCCTAATTATCATTCGCGTATAAACGGCAGGTGTCCGCAACGGTTAAGCAACGGTTTTCGCTTTGTACGTTTCATGAGCGATTTATCGCGCGCTCGTGTACGTTTGACGCGATTAAATAGAAGTCGCGCGCGTCTTGCGCTCGCGAGAACGTTGATCGTCGTTGACCCGTTCGTTCTGTTCGAGCAAGCTGAAGACTAGATCGCGGTGATCGATAATTTCCTATTACACTCAGAAGTCACCGAGTCTGATCGACGTGGCCGTTGAGCGATCGGTCTCGATCGTTTCTCGTTAAAAGTAAGCGCGAGGCTTAAAACCAGCAGCGTGTAATCACTAATTACCCGATGTGTTCTGAGATAACTTCGGTTATACGGGCAACCGGTAAGAAGACGTTTCTCACAATCAGCAGAAACTTGATGCATGAGAGAGAAGTATTTGACACGGTTGCTAATTGGCAGGGTATGAAAAATATTACGACGGTAATAACAGAAAAAAAATTCAAGTTGGAACAATTGCGCTTCGCTGAAGAGACGATATGATTTCTTCAACTTCGCGCAACGCGTCTTCTGACGGATTGTTGTTCCCAGAATGATTAACAGGAAGCTTCTATTGCGGTACGTGAAAGTTTCACATCTTGCAAAAATTAAGATCATGTCAGATGTGGCCGTAATTAATCAACTTTTTCTTCGCGCAAAGTAGCATTCAGTCTTGATTATTTAATGACAAAATAAAGAGATCATTGTAGCTTTTTTGTTTTTTTTTTGTTTTTTTTTTTTTTTTACTAATTTTTATTTTGATTTAAGAAAATGTAAGAAAAAGATCCCTTGAACATGTCAGCGATTAATTTCTTGCTTTACTTTCAACTTACGCAACGGAAAGGTGTAGCTGTTAAATGTGCTATTAAAGCAAAGCGATAGTTAGAAAATTAATATTTAATGTTTTCTTTATGATTAATCGAGTTTAAAGATTGATTACAATAGAGAGAAGAGAGAGAGAGAGAGAGAGAGAGAGAGAGAGAGAGAGAGAGAGAGAGAGAGAGAGAGAGAGAGAGAGAGAGAAGAGCAATAAAAATATAATGTGCAGAAAAAAAGATCGATAGAGAACTCATCGACATATCATATATTCATTAGAAAAGATCGCAATTACTCACTGTACGACTCGACTAATTAACGAAGCTTCTGTCAAAGAGATACGCATTAACGAATAATTACTAGCAATTACGCGCGCTCGCAAACGAGTTATTTCACACGATCGCGTTATAATCAATACCTGCAGCCTAAATTAATAGCAGATTTATTCTTTACATTGAGGCGCAATTTAATTCTCTCTCTCTCGTTACGTACTAATTATGTTTCAGCGGTGAGAATTTGCTAGGAAAAATTACTGATGGAAAAATCGCATATATATTGTCTATCGGTTTATTCTCTTCAAAATTAATTGAGCGCTTTTTCTCTCATTTCGCTCGTGTATATCGAGCAAATATTATTCCGTGATATTTATAGCGGTTTATTTTTGCTATTACCGAATTTTAAAAAAAAGACTTGCGACATAATAAACAGCGCATGGTTAAATTGTGAGTATTCGGTCGAATCATCGTTCTGACTTAGTTTGCGTCAATTTAACACAACAGTGTATGCGCGATGAGTCAATGGTCAACTCAATTGGATTCGACTCACGGCTTCTCGTTCATCATTCACATTTGCCTTGATACTGTTAAAGCACGTTCGCCTTCGTCCATATTTAGATACTGACCCTCTCCTCTTCGCGATCCGTGATCTTAATGGCGATTATGGCTACTGCTGAAATGCATTCTCACGAGCGCCGCGGTACATTGCATAACGTGCAACACGCCGCGTCTCGCTTTATAAGCCAGCGCTCCTTATTAGAAGGAGAACTGGGCAGAGGCGAGGGTGGACGAGCCACGAGGGTGGGTATGAAGCGGGGGGTATGGTAAAAACGCGGGGAGTCGCGCCGATCTAATTGGAACACGATTCTGACCCTGAAACCCAAGATAGGGGAATATTCCGGCTTGGAGAATCTGTACCCTCCTCCTCTACCCTCTTCTACGCTGCACTTTCTAAGAAAGGTCAGCCAAATATAAAAGGAGGAGTTTAGCGCATGTGTGAACCCGACGGTTTGAGACAAGTATGCATTATAATATTATCGTCCTCGAATCTTTATTCGTTGTGTACTTTATCGACTAATTATCCTTTATCTGTGATTGTTCTAGAGATATTTTTATTAAAATATATAACTATAAACTATTTTATTTACAACGCAGTTTTCTTAAATTATCAAGTCCTTGTAAAGATTTTATACATGAGTAGAAAGATAGATTCTCCATGTACACTGTATGTATTCGTGTATTGTCAAGTTATTTAAAAGAAGACAATTTAGACGCGCGCGCTCACACACACACACACACACACACACACACACACACACACACACACACACACACACACACACACGGTGCATTATTGCGATTTTCGCACGGCCAAGACTGGCTTGAACCTTGTTAAAGCTCCCTACGGTTATTCCACGTGCAAAATATTCTTCGTAGGTCCGTACGCATGCTGAAACATTGCTCGTCCTCCTAATTGACGCGTCACTTCGCGTAGGTGTCCTTCGTTGTTCTTCCCTTCCTCGTTTTCTCTCTCTCTCTTGCGTCGATTTTATTCACCCACAGTGTGATTTTCCTTTTTTTTTTTACCTCCGACTCGTGATTTTCTCAAAAAACTATTATCTTCTGAACTTGTGAATTTAAATATTATCTGTGAATGATAACTCACAGTGGATTCGAATTTTTTCGATGCGCGGAAATAGTCGTGGTGAAAGTCGACGACGATAAGAATGAAGAAAATGTATGTCGTGAATATAAATTATACGTTTAATGCATAATTTATGTTATGTGTTACAAAGAAAGTGACTCATTTTATATAGACAAACGCACTCTGGATGCGCGTTCTAATTGACTTTAGTCAACTTTTCTTTTTATTTCGAAACATTGTTTTTTCTCGAAACTTGGAACTTTGAACAATTTTAATTTTTAAATTTCAGCACAAGTAAAAAAAATTATTTCTATTCGTTTAACGGACGGTTTCCGGCCGTGTTAAAAATCGCGAAGCGAATCTTTTTTGCAATAAATATTATGTGAATTCATCTGACGTCCGGTCGTGCGACTGAGGTTTTATTCGCGAGAAGATCAGCTACCTTGTCATTGAATTAATAACTTCTGCACAATATGGCTCATCAAAACCTTGTCATAGCAGCTCGTCTCCGCGCAACTTGGCAGGAAAGAGATGCTGGAAAAGACGCGTCGGTATGAACGCAGAGACAGAGAAAAGTGGAGGAAGAATAGCCTCGTTAGCACCTTTCGAGCCAGCCGATCAGTATGCAGATGCGAGCGGGAGAATGCACTTATTAATTTTAATCGGTGCTAGTCGGCGAGGCGCGGTGAGATAGCGCGCGCGCGTGGGTGTCGGTAGCGTGGAGCACGAAAGGGGGTGGGAGAGGGGGAAGAGGTAGGGAGAAGAAACGGGCGCGAGAAAGAACGTGAAAGCTTCCAATTTCCATTTCCGAGCCCCCCTCTGGCGCTGATGGAATTTCTCGGCCTGCGAGTAACGGTGCCTTCTAACCCACGCATATTGGAGATGTGCAGCGGGATGCAAGACGGAGATCCTACACGTAATTGAGGAGGCTGCGTCGGCTTGGTGTCACTGGCTATAAAATTACGTCGCTTATCCCGCGTATTGCCTACGCCGTATCTACAGTACATTTGTTTCCGGAATAGATAATAGCAAATTATGCGAATTGCACGCGTTACGTAGCATCATACATTTTTTTCTCGTGATCGTTCTGAAATCGATCTTTTTCGAAATTATTGAGAGGAGTTATTGTTTATTTTTTTGCTGCGCTCTCGATCTTTTATATTAATATTTTATTTTTAATATTTAATAATTTCTACGTAACACACATCTGTCAAAATTTCTTTAAATATTATTAGAGAATTGAGCTTTTGCCAGCTTTTTTTGTTGATATCGCGGCGATAAAAAGAAAAAATTAATAACGATCCTTTTTCGATAATTTTAACGGACATTATTACATCACGCAATTCTTATATTCATATTAATAATTTATTATATAATTAAAATAAAAGAAAAATTCAGCAGAATAGCGTATATTTCTGAGATGCAAATTGTTCGTTGCGGACAAACAGGAAGGGAGACACTTTAACCATCGAAGGTTATGGCGAAGGCGGACCGCGCGTTCGCCTCCCGCGGTTAAGAGCCCTTTTAAGGGGCGATTTCTATCTTCCTTAATTACCATACCTTTTTCGCCTTCCTGCCGGATGGTGGATGAACAGAGGGGTAAAGTAAGAACCGGGAGCGCGCTCCGCCGACCGACTCGTGGCGGATAAATCGAGTTTATGGTCCTCCTTATGTGCAGCTTTCCTGCTTCTCGATTTGTATCTTTATGTTGGATTTACAGGCTCGCGGAATACCATGCTCGTGGTCATTTAAGTTCAACCGGCAACAGTCCGTATTTATCTCGAAGCTGCATCATGTATCATTTTAAGCGTAATATACGCAGAAACATACGCTTTCCATCATCAATATTTACATTTTATTTTTTCATTTCTTCTAATGGAAAATTCCAGTTCTTAGAAACTATTTCGATATTACGCTCATATCTTTTTATAATATAATAAAATTTCTTATCAGTAATATATTATTAGTATATCTGTTAGAAACAAATTTTCTCAATTTTCAAATCTAAATTCGATTCAAGTAACAATAATTCCATTTCAAAGGGCCCTCGCAAATTAGAACGAAATTAATCGTTGCGTTTATTCAAGCTGAGGCTCTACGAAGCCGAATGCGAAATAGATGCAACAAGATTCAAATCGTTTGTCGAAATTAATTTAAAGGGAAAGAAATAATATGTAATCGGTGTATCTTTATCTTGTAGTAACGTTATTAGACTTTCGTAATAATGAGTTTGGTTGGTGTGAGATCTTGAATGTTTATTTTTACGTGTAGAACCGCCGGCTTTTGTTATTCGCGGCAAAGCTCCGAGCGAGCAGGTAGCGGCGCATGCCGTCGTATTATCTCTCGAAACGCGGTCGTGACAAGTTACTGGAAGGTGTGAACCTATCATACCCATTATAGAGTACCGATTATAGAGTATACCGATTATAGAGTAAAGGATTATTAGCTCGGGTAAGGGTATCGATGCGACGATTGCTAATCGAGGCAGATCTCGCGCGACTCACTTATCCGGAGTCACAAGAATCGTATCGTCGAAGAATGGAAGAATTATAAATTATTTTACGATAAATATATGATAAATAATTATTTAATAATTTCCTCGGTGATTTTTAAATACTCCCCGTGTCTTGAGATATGAAATTATTTTGAATATCTCTCATGGTACTCGCTTTATCACGAAATTTTCGTGTAATAAATATATGAATATCGTTGTTTATTTTATACCACTTATTACTTAGAAATAAGACGCAATTTGTTTGCATAGTTTGTGCAGTCTAAACGACATCAGAGATCCGTATGAAAAGATATATGCACAAATATCATCGTCGGCAATAAATAAAATAGTTGCATAATATAATTTTATCTGTATGAGTTTCTGCGATGCATTCCTGTTCGATGTCGATGTCGATAAATCGCTTGAAAACTAGAAGAGTTTGTGCTACAAATGATTGGCAAACGGTAATACGCTTTGGTTACCATAACGTTACATCGAATTGATATAACTTTCGATTTGCGTCTAACGGTAAGCAATTGATCGCCGTTTTGTGTGAATCTTTCGTTTTATTCGCCTCATTCTTTTCCTCGTTTATCCATATTCGTATCAGCATGAATTCGTAAATATTGACGATGACAATTCATTCCAACTATAAATATAGAGACCTCTCTCGAGGGTGAGTTTTACAGTAAGAAAAACGAATAACCAAGAGAGATTGAGTAGGAAAAAGATGCCGTCCTGTTTGTCCTTTAGTCTATTTCTCCAATGGCAATTCACTAAACATTACAGAAAGTTCTGTGCTGTTATTGTTTATGAAGGTTACGATACAATGTTTATTTTTGAAAACGCGTGTGAGATTCGATCCATTTAGATCACGAATGTTTTTGCTGAAAGCAAAACACTCCATGTGAATTGTATATATAATAATCTTTATTTGCTTCTTTTTTTTTTCCTAATTTTTATTAAAGTAATATAATAATTATTAATATTAATTATTTATAACATGCACACATGAATCGTAATTAATTGATATTAAATAAATGTACAAGTAATTTTTCTCGAAATTTTATCGAAATAATAACTAGAGAATTTTGGAGAATGAGAATGAAATCTGATGTATCGACTGGATTTGCAGGGGGAGATCTGTTTTTGAAAAGGTGAGATTTTCATCTCCGCACGCACACGCGCACGCATACGCGCATGTGTGTGGCGCAAGCGACATTAATCATGGCCAGGCCGACAGCAGGAACCGCGGCGTATAATGCGCCACGTAGATTTATTTATCATCCGCGAACGCGTAAGTCACCGGTAAATGCCCGCGGGCGGCGCCATTAGGGGCCTTCTTTGTGGGTGGAACCGCTCCTCAGGTGGTGTGCGTAACTTAAAGGTAACCCCCCCCCTTTTCCCTTAAAGCTCCGTCATTAATCGATCAGCTCTCCCCGAGAGGTAACCTCGACGCGCTTCCTTAACCGTCTCCTGTGACCGCGGGACCAATAAAACGCCAGTGACACGCAATGCTTTGCCCTTTTACGACGTCGTTCTTCCAACCGCGCGTGACAAAGCACGACAAGGCGCATTTTCGTAGACTTCTGCTCGCGTATATTATCTTGACCTTTTGTGTAACGGGAATTTTTACGATATGAATCACGAATCGAATGTGCCTAGATACGCTCCGCTTTTAGCGGGAGGAGGGAGAAATGTTGCATTTATATAATTTATACAATTTTATTTCTGTTTGAAAAAAAAAAAAAAATTTGTTTTTCCTCCGCGAAAGATGTGAAAGAGAGAACGCGTGCCAATGCGAAAAAAAGAGTCAATTTTTTTTTTTTATTTCCAGCTACATAGATCATAAATCATTTGCGTTAAAGAGCCGAGATGACTTTGATTTTCGCGACAGTATCCAACGTGGACCGGTCGCGTCAACGTGTATAATGGACTGCAAATTGAAAACGGCGGACGCGACGGAATGGGAATTTTGCATAGTCCGCCCTTCGATTTCGAAGCCGTGAAACGAATCCACGCCTACCTCGCCCCGAGAGACCTTCGTGCTCCTTATTAAGGGTGCGACTCTCTCTTGCACACTCGCAATCGCCGAGATGCCGCTCCGTCTCGAAAACGAGAAACACGAGTCTTCGCGAGGAGAGAGAACGCTCGATCGAGAAAGCACGCGTTCGTGCACGCGCACGCAAAAGGGCGCGGCGGTTCTATGCAAATTTATGCGGCCTCCTCGTCCCTGCGCCCCTCGATGGCGGAGAGGATCCGCGACAATCCGGCTCGACTATTAGGTTATCGGATACACACGAGTGTCCTCGAACAGCGGCTCCTCCCTTAGCCGAGCGGTAAATCGTTCATTTAAACTGGAACTCACCGCGACCGGGTTCCAGGTGTGTTCAGGCCGCTGTTGAAATTCAAATCCGATCGCGTTGCCGAGCATCGATGTGTCTTCGATATATTCGTGATCGGTAGTCAATCCTCTCGGGACAGTCGGGTATAATTAACATACTTGCAAATTTTATGCAAATTTGTCTATGACGCACGTAGAAATTTAGAGAAAAATTCGTGTAAATATTTTTTTGAAAAAAATATGAAAAAATATTTTTGTGTAATAAATATATCAATCGAAATCAGATAAGATAAAATTTATATTCTTATTTTGTTAAAATATTTTTTGAAATTAATATGAATATTAACACGATACGTAAGTGAATTTGTTATTCGTATTTTGTATTTTACTTATGAAAATTAGAAATGTTCTACAGTGTTCAATATGAAAGCAGACTGGATTATTTAAGGACATTTACATCTGGAGAAAGAAATGGACAGAGAGTTCACGCTGTTCACTTCGTTCCGCGGAGAATCAAACGGTGCATTTGTGCATTGCGAATCGATAATGGCTTGTGGCACCGACAGAGATAGGTTGCGTGACGCAGCAGCGAGAAAGCAAGGAGAATAGATCAGTGGGTGTCTTCACATTCGATATGGCGTCACGCAGTTCGTCTCTGTCAAAGGAGCCATTGATCCTACATCGATATCCACTGTGGTGTATATCTCAAGCGTACAGTCTTACCTTTGTATAAATAATCGTCATCGAGCCGTGCATAATGTCTGCGATTATGCCCGATTCGACCGAAAGACATTAATCTCAACTCGATACGAGTTCGAAAATAGCATTGATGAGATTTCGAATGACTGATGAACTACAATGTGAATTTACGTCAACTGAATTTTAATGTATATTGTTTTCAAGTAAGTTCGTATATTCTCAATAAAAGCAAAATTATTATATTTTACTCGATGTGTTAAACATTTCTCTTTTGGGGTATATGCCTATTAATTTGTCATTCAAAATTTCACGTGTTATCTATAAATATTGAGTAATCAGAGAGAAGATTTTAAATATAAAATTAGCCAAGACTCGTATTAAAGAAGAAAAAAAAAAACCTAAGGGTTTCAGTGCGATATATTGATTAAATAGGAATTAAAGAGGGAATGGGAGGGAAATGGCAGACGGAGGAGGGGGGGGGGAAGGGATCGTCAAAGACAATTTCCGGTCGATTCGTTTCGCTTTTTCATCACTTCGCGGAGGAGGGTGGCAGCTTCGGGTCCGACCTCTCCTTCGTCGAGGGGCATCCTCGCGGCCTCGACGGGGCGCATATACCTAAGGTGGGTTTACCTTAGAACAAAGTGGTTTTTGTTCGGTCCCTGAGCAAGTTGTGCGAGTCACGGCGATTTTGTTGCCGCCGTCGCCGCCGTCTGGAGAAAGAGAGTGAGACAGGCCAACAAGAGCAAAGACGCGCGACGCGTTGGAGGAGAACTTCTACATGTTCCTCCTCCTCCTCCTCCTTTTCTTCTTGGCTACTCTCAATCTTCTCTGCTACATCCGCAACCTTCGCTTATGTGCGTATGCGTCTATGCGTGTGAGTGACCTAGGAACGAGAAACGGATAACTCGGAGAGTCTGAATTTATCGCTCTCTTTACGCGTTGACATCGCGTTAACATAATATACATAATTAATTATATAAATTACACAAAAGTATTTGTATTTCAATAAGTTTGTAGAAGATATTTTTCTAAAAAAAAAAAAAAAAAAAAAAAAGAAAAGAAAAGAAAAGAGAAAATTAAAGAATATATATATAATTGAGTTTCAATCTTTTCTAAATAATTTTCTAAAATTCTAATTTTTTTTTTTTTTTAAATAATGTAGATAGTGTTTTTGTTTTGTGATAATTGTTTTTCTTATATTGATTTAAAAGATAAGAATTACTTATAAAAGCATGTACATTTATTAGATTTCAATAATGACGCGATAAATAAAAGTTCTGTGGCACATTTGATTCGTTTATATTCATCTATCGCGACTATATTCATTAATTGGGTATGGGTAAGCTCTTTCCAGAGAATGTTATCTAGTTTTTGTCTCTTACCGAGTGGATTTACCGTCGCACTTATCCGCGATCTCGAATCTCACGTAATTGCTTACCGCCGTGCTCGGCATCTCTCTACCGTGCCTCGTTTCTTGTTCACCATGCAACGGGGCCATGCAGCAGTAACATGCAAATCAGCAAGAAACAGATCAGGATCAATAGCCATGCATAAACGGCGATTCTTATTCAGATATAGCCTCGTGCTTCCTACGTGCTTTTTCGAAGCATCTTTGAAACCTCTTCGGTTATTTTAGCGAATACCGTAGATGCCATCTTATCTCGAAAGGCATTTATCTGCATGCAGGCAAGAAAAAGGATCGGAGAATACTTCCTGCTTTTACGTAGTGAAAAATAAGATAATAACGAGAGTTATAATGTCCTTCCTATTTCTTGCTCTTTCGTATATATGGCAACGAGACAAACTTTTCTTTCTGCAAAAGATACAAAAGGCTCGCTCGCCTCGGTAGATAAGTGGGATCAGATAGATGGGCGGCGTGGTGATTACGCTGGAAGAATGCGATGTTAATGAAGTATGTCGAACGATGACTCGATAAGAATCGAACAGAGAACGAGAACAGCCGATTCTGAGGTAGGATTTTGATTTGAGATTGAACGAGTGTTCAATGACGACGGCAGACAACTCTTCTCAAAAGAAAGTCAAAAGGTGAATCACGCTATTAATTTCGTGTCGTATCTTATTTTTCTGTCTCGCTCTCTTGCTTTTTATATTTTCTAGCGTGGCCTTTCGCATTTTATCTTCGCTTTATCTTCTTTGCATCCTTTCCCCGGGTTCGCTTTCCTTCCGCAACAGGGCAACGACTGTCACTTTCGCGCTGTGCAACGGCAAGAGAGATATGAAATCCAACCAACTCCGGTAACTTTAACCGATTTCGCTTTAGGCAAAGCTGTCGTTGGAGATGAAGCTGGCGAGCGAACGAACAAAGGGGGAGGGAGGGGGGTACGGGAGAAGATTCGCGCATCGGAGAAGAGAAAGAGTCTGGTGGAGAGGCACGAAGTGGAGGGTCCCACCCACTAGTGAACCCTCTATCTCGAGACTCGTGACCACCTCGGGCTGATATGTCGAACCGAAACCCTACGTTTCTTCTCGGCTTACATCCCTCTCGCCTTTCCCTCCCCGCTTCTCTTCCTTCTAAGTTCCATCTCTCGCGCTCTTTGTCTCTCTCTCTCTCTCTCTCTCTCTCTCTCTCTCTCTCTCTCTCTTTTCCTCCCCCTTCATCACCGATCACTGCGAAGATCCCGTGGCTCTCCTCTCTTCGTTCTCTTTTCATCTTCTTTCCATCCAGACCCGCGAGACTCTCACGAATACTCTTCCCATGATTTACTCGACCGTCTCGGAAGAGAAGAGAGCTCGCTCGTCTATCGACCATTCTCTTCCCCATTCTCTATCTCTTCCTTTCTTATCTTTCTCTCGTCTTTGACTGTTTTCATCTTGTCGATTCATCGCTTCTTATCGTTTTCGAGCGCAGTAAATATGGTGAAAAATCGAGAACGTCGATAAAATCGCGCGTCGCCGTCGCCGCTTCGATAATGTGATTTATACGTTTACGCGATCGTCGAAAGAAAAATCAAGAATCAGTAACATTTTCACTGTTAGTAAAGTGATAATTCTTCCCGCGAGCTCGATAATTAAAGTACTAAAGCCGATATTCTATAAAAATAATTATAAAACATGATGATGAGAAGGATACATTGATAATGATAAATATATAAAAATAACTTTTGAAAATTAATTTCATCAAAATCACTTTCAGTATTTAAGTAAAACGATATATAATATTGCGGTGTAAAAGATCAAATTGTCATATATTTTTTATAACAATTGTAAAGTACAATTTTTTATTTTCAATTCTAATCTCATATCGTAGAAATTGATTTTGTCGCGGAAAAAAATCAAATTTTGTCCTCTTGTTGAGTCTCCATTTGTGATCTTTTTTATGCGTATTTAATAATCACCCTTGCCAATCACACTTTCAATTAAGAATGTATGAGCGATTCTGGCGCAATCTCTCGATCGACGTTTGTTCGAGAAGAGAAATAGACTTCGTCAGACTGTCATCGGGTATGCGTGCATGCTTTAAGGAAGGCCTCTCGTCATTTTTGGCGTTCTTTGTCTTTTGTTTGCTTCGAAAAGATTCGCTACTCGAAGGCAGTTATGACAATTAACCGCGGCACGCCGAGGTTATCGTGAGCAAGACACATAGAGAGAAAGAGAAAGAGGGAGAAGGAAAGAAAAAGAGAACTTATGTCGGCTCTTTAAAAAAAAAAAGAAATTTGACATCCATCAATTATCTCGCCGTCATTTTTTATCCATCCCCTACGTGCCTCTCCTTTTAAGTTGGTCCATGGGCGAAAAGTCACCAACGCGAACTAAAAATATCTTAAATATGTGTATTCTTATACATTTCTCATAAGTTTCTTTATTATTGTTGATATCAGTATCAACAAAATTTATGTTTTTATTAAGTAGATTAAGTCTTAATGTCACTGCTTAAATTATATAACAATAGAAAAATTGAACGTAATAAATTAAAATTGTATGTAATTAATCACAACATAATTTTTTTATGATAATATATTATTATAATATAATTATTTATTTTGTTATCAAAAATATTAGATGCTATTGAAATACTTAATATATATAATCTATAAACTTATAAAGTATAAAATATATTAACATATGCGAAATCATTTTGTTATCTACAAAATCCTCGGAAGACATTCTATGTTGCATAAAAACATTTAAATATTCTGTATTTCTCTAACTGTTACCCTGTACGTTAATGAAATCGGTAAGTTTTTTTTCTTTCTCTTGTCGCGTCGAGTCCGCGAATTAACCTCTGCAATTAAGAAGTTAAGATTATCTACCTACGTGTGCAATATTTACGGTACCGGCAGCAGCTCCGGGGCTAATAGACGAAGAAACGTATTCCATCGTCTCTCCTTTTCTCTTTCTCTCTCTCTCTCTCTCTGTTCCTCATCAGCTTCTTCGTTCACATCTTCCTCCTTGCCTCGTGCTCTTTCTTCGGCGCAACCCACACGCGAGGAGATAAAGTGGAGGATGATCGACGCAGTAAATAAGGTATAGAATACGCATATGTAAATCACGAAGGGCGCACCCACGCCCCCTTACTCAGCGAGCTTCTCTCCCTTCTCCCTCTTTACACCCCGTTTTCTCTTCCATCCTGCGCTCTCTCGACACGTCTTATTCTATCCCTGTTTCTCCCGCGTTCCTCCATAAACCTCTTCTTTCGGAGCAGAGGTGGTGGAAGAAAACGAGAAAGGAGAGGAGCCAGGGAGGAGAATGGATAGAGGACGATGGTGCGTAGTATATGAAGGTGGCTCTGTTCCTCGCACAATACCCTCCACTCGCGTTCGTGTAAGCGGAGGGCTCTTCAACTTCTTCTCGCAACCTTCTCAGCGCAGCAAGATAAAGCAACCGTGATACTGCACTCTCTTCATCCTCCTTCTATCGTCTCCACCCTCGTCACACTCTACTCTTTTCTTCGTATTCTCTTGGCGCGCTCCTCTTTTCACCTTTCTCTTTCTATCTCACGTTCTCTACCTACTTCATCTTACACACGATAGATCTCGCTGTAATCACTCGGACCATGTTGCAATTTTGGGAAATGTTGAAGATTTTATTCCCGTTCGTCTTTATATTTTTTGATCCTAAGATTGGCAAGATCAAATTTTTTTTTTTTTTTTACCTTAATATATTTAATGTGTGAATGAAGAAATATCGGAAATATATGTAAAAGATGTAGAAAAAAGTCTTACAATCTATACTGAAGTATTATGCACGTAAATTTAAATATTAAATGTTTAAATTAAATCGGTAAAAGTTATCTTGCATCGATTGTTTTGGCGAAATATTTTTTTGATATTGCATCGATGTTATGTTGTTTTTAATATATCTTTTAATACATCTTTTAATATATTTTTAATATAGTATTTAATATAGTTGCAATAATTTAGAAGTGGAGAATGACAAAGATAAGACAACCATATGATAATACGGAACATGAAAATGGAAATCTTCCCTAATAATTCTCTTGATCAGCCCTCTAGTTGTAGTCCGTTTGCTTTACGGCTGTATCGACCGTATCGAACGACTATAATTTAACGGAGAACGACGTTGCTCCTCGTGAGCCCTCTGGCTGATTTGCGTTTACTCGATCGCGATCGATGTGCTTCTTTCGCAAACGTAATATCTGTCCGTTCCGACAAACAATAAGCGACAATCTGATTCGCATTCGGCGAGAACCGATGTTTACGGTCGATAAAACAAACTTACGTAAATCAGATCTTTATCTGCTGAGAACATTGAGCTAAGCCTCAACAGCTAATCGATCCTGTTGGTTCCTTCAAAAAAAAAAAAAAAATGCTGAAACAAAAATGTTAAAACGTCAATGAGACCACAATCCCAATACATATTTATTTTAATTTCTGGATTATAAGATATAATTAAAAAGATTGTGCTTATACGCATTTTTAAGTATTATATAACTACATTACGTTGTGCATAATGTGTGATAAATATAGAGAAATGAAAGAATTTGTCGATAATAAATTATTTAATGGTACGTTTTCTGCGATGGCTCTTAACGGGCTACGGCTTAAACTTATAGGTGTTGAAGCTCTTTAATCACATCGGTTAATCTGTTGAAAGAGAGAACATATCTATATACCGCACGCTTATTCGAACCCGCGGCGAAGATCATCCTCCTCGTAATCAATTTCACAAGGTGCCCCCGGCGAGCTGTAAAGCTCGAGCACGTGATGGCGCATATTACGGAGTCTCGAAATTTATGCGTCGGTCGGAAAATCCCGTGAAAAATTCGATGGATGGGCGTGTTTCGTGGCCGAATAGCCTTTGGCCAACGGAGCAGGATCGTATATAGGGGCCGAAGATTTTCGATGACCCTCTCGTGCCCAGATATCGCGCGCGCGCGCGCGCGCGCGCGCGTGTGTGTGTGTGTGTGTGTGTGTGTGTGTGTGTGTGTGTGAGTAAAGTGGCCACCTGAAGAAGAGTGAAAGAGCGAGAAAGAGGAAAGAGATGATGGTAGAACGAAAGATGGAGAGAAGGAGAAAGAGCGGAAAGTGGAAGGAGACGAGGCTAGGCTGCCCAAACCGTAAATAAGGGGGCGATTGTCCTTTTTAAGCATGGGGCCCGGTCGGGCGCCGAGAAAGAGGCTTCCCCCCTACTGATTGTCCCTGAAGAATGGTAGCCGCGTGACGGTCCCATTGTTCGAGCGCCGGTCCCTGTGCATACCCGTACCACGTGCACGAACACGCGTATGCGGTCACTCATACCGCCATGCTACCCGTCATACCGTCGACGTATATACATACACGTGTACACTCACGTGCAGCGTTTCACAAAGGAGGGAAGCTCCCTAGCGAGATATATCTGCCTATCATTGGGTTTCCTTCTCCATCTTTCACCTTTCGCGTATCTGATGCTTTTCTTCGGGCCACGTTTCTCTCATCTTTCTGTACCTCCGGGTTTCTCTTCGGGAGTATTGTCCATGTTCCGCCGGAGATTGAGAACTAGAAGCGACGGGACGATTGGCATGCGAAAACAACCTGTTGATTGTTTTATACCTGTTGCACCAAACCTCAGCCAACGATCTATTCTGTGTTCTTCGCTTGTTCTCTCTTAACGTTTGTACTTTGCCCTTAGCGTATTTTCATGCTCAAGTAATATCTTGATGATGTAATTTTTCAATTTTTACTTGACTTGTGGAAAATGTGTATAATTTCTAATTTAACACGAGCTAAGTCAAAGAATTCAACATAAGTTCAACAAATTTGAACAACTGATAATTTCTCTTTGTTAGTTCAATTAATGCAGCATAATATCCAAATTTAATTAAGCAAGTTAAAATTATTCATATTTGAATATTAAATTATTGAATATAATCATGATAATAATTTTTATTAATTGATATTTGTCACATTTCAAAAAAATTTTTTTTTACATTCAGAAATTTTATATTCTGTCTAGATTTAACTTTTGACTTACTAATTTTATGCGCTGTAAATCTCTCTCTCTCTCTCTCTCTCTCTCTCTCGCGATCTTTCATGTCCCCGTTTTCTATTCTGTGACATCTATTGATCGATTGATCAATATATCGTCGTTTTCGCTTTAATATTCTATGATGACGTTTAAACCACTTGTTGATCACTATGCACCTGTTGCTTTTGACGGTGCTGATTTTCGCGCATTTCATACAATTCGTTTCTGTCGATCTAATTGCACGATTGCGCACGCGTGATTTTACATTTGTTTCTTTCTCTTCTTATAATAATAACGAAGAGAGAGAGCAGTTTTCTCTTTGAAATCTATAAATAAGATTCTAAGTACACGATGAATCGATTTTTGTTTCTGTTATATGTCATAAGAGATTCCATACATTTCTCTTCATAAACTGAGCCTAGAATTCTTTAAAAGATTCTTGTTTTTTTTTTATCTCTTTTCAACTACATAAAGCCTGTTAACTTCCGCATGAGGTTCTTCCTTTGTTCAATACTTTAAAAGTTATCTTATATTTAAAAAAAAGAAAACCGTAAAATAAGTAAACTAGTATGTACACGTGATTGTATTATTATATTTCATATTTAAATTTTTCTAATAATGTACCCTAATATGTGTGTGTGTAATTATCAATAATTTTTATTAATCATATTTTATAAAGTGTTTTTTTTTTTTATATTATTACTTAATATTACTTTCATATACGTCATCATTTTTTCATATCGATGTAAATTAAGTAACAGCAGTTTTGCTTGAAATTTTACCATGACGTGCAGATGCAACGTCTTCCCTTTGAGACCTACGTGATCGCAACACAATCGCGCAAATGTGTTTATTTAATCTTGAGACTTGTGAGTCCCGCGAGAGAGAAGGGGTTACGAGTTCGTCTCGAGAGTCTCTAGGCTCGTAACGTTCCTCAAGTTTATTTACAGACAGGCGCTCCGCTTTAGGTAGAGCAAGCGCGCGTCTGGAGAATTTCACATCGTTCTCATTCACGTCTCCGCCTTGTTATGATACTGTGTCGTACTTGCATATATTTACCGAGTCTCTTATATGGACGGTCTCGAAAGTGATTCAGTGATATGACTGCGAATGGACGATGGATCACGACGACGACGACATCGATGATCACGACAACGATTTTCATTTTAGTATCTTTGGATTAGACATTACTCTCGCGAAAGCTACCGACATGCATTATTCATACATTTTTAGGAGGCTTCACACTTTATTTTTAACTGTATTTTATATGATGTGAATTAATCTCGGTCTGTAAAACCGGTATTTGAAATTTTTTACACCCAACTCAATCTCAGCCGAAATTTTTATCATATTGCATATATTTTTCATAAATTTCTTCCATTCTTAATAAATTGATTAAACTTGCGTCAAAATATCATGATTTATATTTATATTAATTTAACATTTGATTAATCGAGGTAATTATTTTTGCTAATTATCATTAGATATTTTATTATCATTAGATATTTATATAAATTTAAATCGCTTAAATATTATTTATTAAAAATTATGTATCGTATTTTTCACATTTTTTTTCTTTTTTATAAGAACATTAGAAAATGATAGTATTTTTTTAAATAGAAAGACTTCTCCATGAAAATTTTCCACTGCGAATTTTTTGGAAGAATCTGTCATTCCAAAAATGATTCATAAAATGATTTGCTCCCCAAAAAAGGTATATGTAATCTGTATTATCGGCATTTCTTCGCTGAAAACGTCTCCCAATCGCGAGCAGGGCGTGAGTGCATCACAGGGAGGGAGGGATTGCGCGCAGCATCTCGTCGGCCGGATCTCTCCCAAGTCCATCATTAACCGGGGGATCCACCTCTCGGGTGAGGCCAT
Organism: Pogonomyrmex barbatus; assembly: GCF_055798465.1. Lineage (NCBI taxonomy): Eukaryota > Metazoa > Arthropoda > Insecta > Hymenoptera > Formicidae > Pogonomyrmex > Pogonomyrmex barbatus. The sequence continues at coordinate 8,169,957 of NW_028297182.1, read as the reverse complement.
TACCCATTCAAATTACGCTTATCGGTGGTTCTCCTCGTGCGTCTCTTACGGCAGAAAAATGGGCGCCGATAGAGAAAGGACGTGCATTCTCGTGAATAAAAAAAAAAAATGAGTCCCAATCCAACGGGAGTAGATAAAAAAATGGGATTTTTGAGAAAAAAAAATTTTCGGATAAGCAATAAAAGAATATCTCAAAATAAAACGCGCAATGTAGCGCATTATTGCACGCTCTTATGAAATAAGATTTGTACAGATAAGCAGATATTTCTTCTTACTCCTTTTCTTTATCAATTGTTCATTTCCTATTCTTGTCAAAACAACACAAATAACTACATATCAATTTTCAATGCCTATGCACCGTAAACAAAATTTCTCTTAAATTTCTCTTTTCTCTCTCTCTCTCTCTCTCTCTCTCTCTCTCTCTCTCTTTCTCTTTCATCTGTAATAATTAATGTTATAATAATATTTAAGTAAAACTTTAGTAAAATTTTAAACTTCTTATGTAGATTGTGTTTAGATACGTTTGTTTGTTTTCTCACACGTTAACACTATTACACTTATACATACGTACATTCTACAAACTTTAGTATACACAACATTATCTCTCGACGCATCGCATATACAATTCTAACTCGTGCATCCCGAATGATTTGAATTGCCTCTTTAGTTTCCGTTTAAATCGACCATGCGTCTCTCTCTCTCTCTCTCTCTCTCGTTCATTGTCCTTTCTCCCCACCTCCCCCTTTTCTCTCTCACTCACGCTCGCAGCTTCACCAAAGTACCCTCGACCACTCCCAATCCCATATGCCGACGTCCATCCGGCCCTCCTTTCCATTTGGTCGGCACATTATGCGGCGTTCACGTGTGCGCGCGAGATGGGGGTACAGATACGATCGTCCATCGAACGAAGAAACTGCACGGCCCGACGAGCGATTTAAACTTCTACTGTGTATTGCCACGGAAATAGTCGGTTGTTTCGCAGCGCTCGGTCCGCAGCATCGGTCGGGACGGCTTTAGGATTGCGCATTTCCCATTCAAATACACAGATTCGATACTCGCCTTCGAAACGAAAAACTCGTCGCCTCGCGGATGAACGGAGCTGTAGAACAGAATGACTAGACACTCCAAACGTAAATAATAATAATAACCATTGCTTGCACTATTCTTGAAGCAACGCGCTTTTCTAATCCTACGGGGGGGGGGGGGTTCACGTCAGTATATTTATATCTCGAGAAATAACATTGCAAGACTAATTTTATTTAAAAAGTTCGCGAATAGATTAATCTTTATAATAGGAAAATCTTTATTTTCTTATTTGGATATAAAGGAGAAAATGGTTTTAAAAAGGAGCTGGTGCACATGTCAGCATGAGAAAAGAGATTGATTCCTTTATATTTATTAAAAATAAATTTTCGCTTCTTTTAGTAATACATGTTGTCTATGTAGCACAATTCTTCTATGTTGAATTTTTATTCGTAAAAATATTGAATCTTTTTCATTATTGTGAATTTAATTGGTCGATTCCGACAGAAGCGCAAGGCGCTTTGTGTCGGCTCATTAGATCCGCTAACGAGGACTAACCGTATCGCTATAATTACTCCTTACAAGGATATGAAATGTAACAGACACACATATACATTCTCTCCAAGTCAGTCTTTAGACTGAATGGTGATCGATGTCTATCCTTGTCGACATTACCACGGGAAAATTATTGCACGACCATTAATAATTGCCGTAAGCAACGCCTTACAACATGCAATATATATTAATTTCTGTGTGAGTGCTTTCTACATTTAATTAATTTTAGAGGAAATATGTGCACGCGCATGTATATATGTAGAACAAATTTCACTCGCATAAGCTACCGAAAAACATGTATATGTATATGTCCTTTGGTTTATTAGTTTTTTTTAGAATATTTTACATCTTTTAACTTTTTGCTATCCCTTGTTCATAAAAAAATGAAAGATTAAAAAATAATTAAAAAAATAGAAAAATGCGTTTCATTCATGTAAATTTATTAAAAAATAATTTTTTTTATTATATATAACATGGATGTGTCGGAAATTTGCTATATGAAAGATGATTGAGTGATCCTCCCGAGATTGTCTAATGCACCGAGTTGCGTCCAGATTAACCATATGATCAAAATAATTGTAACGTTTTGCCGCCGCTGTGTGTATGGTAGCAGACAAATAATTTTTCTACGGGCACCCCCGTGGCGTGCTCGTGGCCATCCAATTCCGGCTATGTTTTTTGGTGGGGAGGCACAGGCCTTGCACAGTTAACCTTCCTCTTCACTTCGTGAGGTCCAATGGGTTTTCAGTGCGTCTCAGTTGCTGCTTCAGACTATTATATTACATAATTATATGTTATTTAAAGTAGTTCGCGTGCAACAAGGCATTGTTTAGAATCTAATAAAATAATCATACATGTCCTGCTATAATTAAAATCTTAGTTACCTTTAATTATTCAATCTTCTGTGCTCACTCAATTTTTCTTTTTCTTTCTTTTTTTTTCTTTTCTTTTTTCTTTTTTCTCTCATTATTTATGCATCGGAAATATCAGAGCGAAAGAAGGATGATTTTCTATAAGCGAAGAAACGTCGAGTTTAAATCGAGTTTAGCGTTCTCGAGCTTGACTGTCATTGAAGGATTTTCTCGCGACATTCCGATGATACGTTTTTCGCAAAGTCCCTTGAGACTTCTCTGAAGCGTGAAAGCAGGAAGTCGCGCGAGTTTGTTCCCGCACCGGTCGCCGCCGGTTGAGCACCGTCGTCATCGTCGTCGTCGTCGTCGTCGTCGTCGTCGTCGTCGTCGTCGTCATCGTCGTCGTCGTCATCGTCGTCGTCATCGTCGTCGTCGTCGTCGTCGTCGTCATCGTCGTCGTCGTCGTCGTCGTCATCGTCGTCGTCGTCGTCGTCGTCGTCGTCGTCATCGTCGTCGGCGGCGGCGGCGGCGGCGGCGACGGCGGCAGCGGCAACGGCAGTGGCAGCGAACGGCGGCATGAGAATTTTCCCACAGTCTCTCCACCACGTGGACCCAGCGCGCGGGAAGCACACCCGCTCTCGCGATGTTGCCACACCTCGACCCGACTGAGAGGCACTGCATCGTAGCGCGCCTTGTGGGCTAGAGGAAGGGAGGGCCAGAGCGAGACGGAAGGTCCCAATTGAAGGGAGGAAGGTAGTACCCACGGTGAAGGAAGAGAGGGGAGTTAGGAGCAGAAGAGAAGGGAACAACGACGGAGGAAGAAGGAGACGGCAAGCCGTGTCCGCGACGCGAGGGAGAGGGACCGGTGTCCGAGAGCACGAGGGGAGCGAGGTGGGAGCGCGTAGGGCGTTTTATATAGGAAAGGACATTCGACACGGACGTCCCTTTACCGTTTCTACACCGTCGCGGGGTGTCCGCCGTGTGGCGTAAAACTCCCAACATTCGTGACCTTTTTCTATCTCTTTCATCCATCGGTCGATAGTTAATAGGCGATATCGACGATATCGACTATTTCATGTTCGGTCTGAATGAAGCAGCATCGCGCTGTTTCCTACTATGATAAACACACTTGAACGCAAGTTGGAAACACGATCCAGCGGATATAACGCATCATGATGAGCGACACGACGGAAGAACGCTTATAGCGCTAAGCGGAAATAAAGGGATATCCTTGCGATAGGGGGAAGCCTCAATAGTATATCAGGATTTATCACTCTTGCGCTATGTGAGATCGACTCGATATTCAATAGAAACGTAAGACTCCCGCGTTCCTTTTTCTCCGCGAGAGAAGTGAAGTTTTTAGTAGTTTTAGTTTAAATACCGCCGACAAATTTATAACTAACAATTTTCTAGACATATTCATCCGATGAACGAATATCCGAATCTCGGTATATTTCTTATTTTTCGTTCTCTGCGTTTCAAAAACTTCCTTCGAGGTCTGTGTCCTGTCCTTTCCGCATTTCTCCACCACACACGGATATTTTAAGGTGAATGAAATCATTTAGACTACCTCGGGGACACGGCTAATTGCCGCCGCTCTGTCAGATTCTCGAAATTCCGGTTCGAGCTGAAGTCACGCGGCCTGTCCTTTGGCGACAACCTGGAATCAAAGAATAAAAGTAATCTTGCATTCCATCTGAGAATAATCTTGCGTTTTTGAAAGAGCGATGATCTGATTTCTCGAATCTTTAAATCTTTTCGTAGTGACAGACGTAATTTGTATGCTAAAAAACTTATGCTTTAATTACGAAAATAAAATAAATAAGAAAATTTTTTTATGACAAATATGACAGGGAATGTTCTTGCAACTGGATTTCAGTAAATGTAACAATCACATTTTATGAGAATAAAATTTGAATATCGCTACGCTAAAACCAACACGATATAAACGATACGAAAAATTAAAGGTAAAGAAGGATAATAAAGAATAATAAAGTATTCTTGATAGTTTAATAATGTTGTCGCATTATTGCGAGTTTCATTATTTCATTTTCAAGATATTAAAAATGTCTTGGTTATTGTAAGAAGAGATAACTGCTCATAAAATAGCTTTAAATATCATTTTTCGGCATTTGACTGCCTTGCGTCAGCAACGAAGTAACGGATACATGTATCCCCGTCGGATAGATTCCGCTCGACACGCATACTCATTCACGCACGTAGGCATTCACGCACGCACGTACGCGTGCAACGACCACTCCGATCTAGGGTGAGGCTCGACGGACAATTGCAATTATGGGGGTTCATCCAGGTTGATTTATAAGCAGCGGGGGCTTTTCCGTCCTTATCCGACGCACCCACGCGCTCCTCTCTCCTTCTTTTTTTCTCTCGCGAGCAATAGATCTTTGCGTGGCCCTTTTTTTCACCTGTACGCGAACATGTTCGCGATGTATCCATTCATCTCTCTTTGCTCTCTTACAGTCTACACTGTTAGATCCTTTGCATTCTGTTGATTATGGCGCATAATACTTGCCTTGAGGAGAATTAGGGAATTTACAGGAAGAGGAGAGTCGTATCTATATGGAAATCAGTTCTCGTGCCAGTTAACCCAGCTATTGGACACCTTTTACGATACTCATACTTTCACAAAATATATTGTGTCCATATAAGAAGCTGCGAGAATGAGCCGAGCTTTAGTAGAGAATAAATCTTAAAGGATGATAAAAATATAAACAATTTTTATACTACATCTTTTATGTGTTTTTAAGAGAGAGCGACATATTATTTTAATAACTTGTTTTTAAAACGGATACGTGATGTTATAAAATTTAATATTACTAATTATCTTTTTATAGGTAAATATATATTTTTATATACCTTTATACCTTAATATTTATTAATGTTAAAGTTATTTCTTCAAGTATATTTGAATATATATAAAGTGTAGCCAATATATTTTCAAATTTGTTATAACAAATAGGACATCGAGACGATTGACGATATTAACAAAGTGTAATTTTTAATCGTTGCGTTTCGCGCCTGTCCGTGCCTGTCAAAAAAAAAGGGGGGGAAACTTGTTTGCTTGATCGACGAAAAATCGCAGGACTGCGGGGAGAGGGGGAGGGGGGGGAGGGCGATCGATTTCTTGTCGATGTCTCGAGACTATCGGAACGCGTAGTAAGACGAGCAAAAGAGTAAGATGACGTAAAAAAGATGCGAGTACGAGTGCAGAACGAATGGACGTGTAAATACGCGCGTGGTCGATTCTTAGGTAAAGGAGGCGCTTTTGTTCGCGCCGCTGGTATCGATATTAACGCGAATCGATTCGTCGTGCCGGATGGGCCCCCGCGCCGCCACACTGTTGCTCGTCCCCGACGAGCTCGACCGTCTACCCTAATCGTTTGGTCTCGGGGGTCCACGAATGCCTGAGTAGCTCGAGTTTTTCGGAGCGTCATCCTCGCGTTCCCGCTCGCGCGCCTTTTCTGTCGAGAGCGTCGTAAGAGCGCGACCGATCGATGAATCGATCGACTTTATACGGAATATGAGATTCCGTTGAATGCCGCCGTTTGATGTCCGCCGTTTAATTATGCCTCCTCACTCAAAAACCTCGGGAGTCGATATCGCATGGACATAAGCCAAAGAGGATGCGCGAGAAGAACGCGGAGAAAGAAACGGAGATAGAGAGAGAGAGAGAGAGAGAGAGAGAGAGAGAGAGAGACAGAGAGAAGGAAAGAGAGGACAAGGGTACCTCCGGGGGAAATCCAGTCACGAGGAAGGGAATGTGCAAATGCCATCGCGAACGCTGAGCCACCGCAATTTTGTTCTTGTAACGGAGTCCCCCGAGGAAAAAGATCTCGAGCGAGCGAGATATTGTAATTGCGTTATCACGAGAAAAGCTTGCTACGCATTACAGGAAGGAAAAACGCTTATATTCGCAAGTCTTTTTTTATTTTAACGATACATTAGGTACCTCGATTCTCATACGATTTATTTTGTGGTATCAGTTCACTTATTATTTTGCTTGTTTTCTCATATAACTATGTAAGTTAGTCGATTGTTTTATTAATTTTTATTTTACTGAAAAATATTTGGATACGCACGAGAATTATGGAAATCTCATCGTAGAAGGATGTAAACCCCTATAACGACGTATCTCCTTTTTAATACAGTAACTCGAGAAGGAAAGAAGCCCTTCCGTACTTGGCTCCGTGAGAATCTTGGTCCAAATTCCAATTCGAAACCTTACGAGTACAATCAACTGTGCACATTTTGTGAAGAATCAATATCGTCTGAAAATTCCCCTAATGCATCTGCCTACTCATCCTGTCTAAAATTGTTTGCAAAAAAATAAAGATGAAAAGGATCACGTTTGATCATCGTAATTACTTCCGTTAATTTCATTTATCATAAACGTTATTTATATTCAAAAGATAGATAATGATTATTATCCTCTGACATAAACAGGGGTCATTGTGAAATAGTAACCGCGAATTTAGCGAATGTATCAATCATCGAGATGAGCAAAGATCGATCTTTAAAGTCTACGAAGTTACGGTTCTCTGAAGTGATTTCGACGAATCGCTGCGAATCAGCGCTTCCTGCTGGATCGATTTACTTTCGCGTCGCTTTAATATTAATGCCATGGGCATCCTTCGCGGGGTTCTACTGTAATAACGTGATAGGCCCCACGGGTACGTGCTGGCCCGCGTTTTTACCATCACTCTGGCCCTAAGTCATGTCGTCGTCGCTGCTACACAGCCGCGGGAAGTATAGTCGGATGTTCTATGAGGCATAAATTATGCGCACCATTAGATGTTAACCGTAGTCCATGACCAGGTATGTATCACCGAGCAACAACTGATACCGGATAGATAAGGGGAGATATCGAGAGGAGAAGAAGAAGAAGAAGAACAGGGAAGACACGAGAAAAGGGAAGAGAGAAAGAAAAAGAGAAATGTGTCTCTTACGCTCTTATAAGATACATCCGGATTTTCTTGCGGTTCTTATTTTTGCATGAATTATGTAACAAATATCCTGATTCAGCGTTTAATCCACTTTATACGTACCTTGCCACAACTGATTATCTGAATTGATGCTTAGATTATATAATCGCACGATTATAAAATCGCACGATTTTGTTTGTTGCGATTAATGCAATTATCGACAACTGCATTGATAATTATTTGAAGAAATGACAAAATTGGAAATTTCTTAAGACACTTGATATTTCTCTTTCCCAACATAACTGCTGTATTTACATATATAATTATCTGTATATATAAAACTAAAATTAAAAAATTTGTGTATTGATATTATTGTAATATTTACAAATAATAATAATAATAATACGTAATTCGTTATACTCATAAAAAGATAAGCTCTTTGTGTAGAAACATACAGGCATGTCAATGCAATTAGATGATTATAAGAAATAAATAGTAATAAATGAATTATTAATATTAGTATTAATATTAAGGGCTCGCCAATGTTGGTACGTGTTCTTGCCGGTAATTGGCGACATCGTGTAATATATATCTATTGATTGGCGAGAATCAAAATAACGCGAAAAGTATTGATATCGCACATTAATATCGACACTTCGTGCAATATGTTGTCGCGTGGTAATTGCTAAACGATTCTATTAAATTCAATTTTATCATTTTGTTTTCTTTTCGCGGTCTCGTTTCTCTTGATGTCCTTTTGCATGTACGAGGACCAATCGCTAGCTATTACTGTTTCTTATCGCCACTTAATTACATCTTATCTATGGTGCGCTCGTGTGTTTCTCCATAATCTTATTATCGGAATTTTAATGATAAGATAAAGATCGAGTAATCGAACAAGATTACTAAAATAATATATAATTCAACAAGATTCTAAAAATAATTTATATAATTCTAAGTATATGAACATTTATTTTATCTTTGATAATCAAAACAGATAGTTTAATTAGAAAATCTAGATCTGATTTACAATATTAAGGAGGAAACATTAAACAGAAAATATGTAATATGAAAACATTGGCAAGTTTGGAATTATTTTATATCGTAATTGATCAAGAATATTTAAAATTTTATATTTTTATTATATTTTTATATTAATATATACACACGCATAATTAATATTAGGTTTTATAAACCTTTTTATTTAGCACAAGAGCAAGATTACATATATATAATAAAAAGCTTCTTAGGTCACGACAAACCGTCGCGAATCCGTTAGCCATCGCGTGTCCAAATGTTTGTTTTGCCCGGCAGAATGAAACCAGAAAGCGAGAACAACGAATGAATAAAGTTCCATGATGTGCGGATAATCGAGCTTCATGCAAGGTCGGTTCGATCGATCCGTCGAATCGATCTCTATCGATCTTTTCTTTACAAGGTTCAAAGGCTATGTACAATCAACTGACTGATTAGAATTGATCTTTGTTTTAAAACAAAGACCTAATTTTTATCCAACAACGCATTACACGCACGAATGATCGAAGAGTACAAAATCACACATACGAGTGACAAGGATACGAGAGAATCACGCATGATTTCTTTCCAGACGATTTTTAATCCGGAAACTTTACTTGTTCTGCATTTCCTCGTACAGAAGAAATCTAAATGAAAAATAGTTAGTTTCACGTTAATGAATGCGGAACTGCGCTTACTGTAGCTTACTGTAGCTTACCGTAAAAGTTTGCGTACAAAACGACCTCAGGCGTTTCCGCCTCTATTTGCTTATCGTTTTCTTCGCGCGATTCGACCGGAAGAAATTCGTCCCGGCGCATCGGAGCGCCAATTTCACGGTTATCGGAGCTCATCGCTTTATCCTTTCGGCGTGTCAGTCCGCGATCTCTTTTTGCTCAACCCGGCCTCGACCGCGCGGTCGAAGCAATAAATTCATAGAAGTGGTAAAACCGACGGCCGACACCGGCGACGACGCATCTCGAATTTTTCATGCCGGCGAACGTGTTGCGGTAATGAGTTCTCTTTATAATCATGCCACGAACGTCATGCCGACGCGCCGCATCGAGAATGATTGCGATCGCCACGCCACGCCGGGTTCTGCTTTTCTTTCCACCGTCGCGTCGTTTCCAATCCTCCCGTTAAACGCCGATTAGAAAAATATTGCCGCGACTCGCAGTCGCGAATATTAATAGCGAATATTAATCTCGCGATTACCTCCGCCGATCGTGATAGTTATGCAAATGCATTCGAGCATTCGCGGATGCGATTGAGCAATAAAAGTTAATTACTACGGCGATTGAGAATTACTCCTGATCGAAAGTACGTATGTACGAGCACATGTTTTAATTATTTAAAAACAACATCTGAAACGTCATCTTATCATTATCATTAACGAGGTTGTTAATATCTTTTGATTTGTATTATTTCCAATGTAATTATTTCACGTAATTATGTAATGTTTATTCGTTATACGACTCATTCTTCTATTTTCGTATGCGTACCATTATTCCCGCATGATTGTGATATCGCGTATTTTTTTCGCCAAGTTTTAATATCAGTGACTCTTGTATTGACAATAAAACAATGGTGACTTTTTTTGTGTTTCAGGATTTCGGGGCGATCACTGCGAGGAAAATATCGACGATTGTCCAGGCAACCTCTGTCAAAATGGTGCGACCTGCATGGACCGAGTGAACGAGTACTCTTGCTTGTGTCCACCGGCCTTCACGGGCACGCAATGCGAACTGGACGTGGACGAGTGCTCGGTACGGCCGTCCTTGTGTCACAATGGGGCCACATGCACGAATTCACATGGCAGTTACTCGTGCATATGCGTGAACGGCTGGACCGGACCCGATTGCAGCGTCAACATCGATGATTGTGCAGGCGCGGCTTGTTTCAATGGGGCAACCTGCATCGATCGCGTCGGCAGCTTCTACTGCCAGTGCACCTACGGAAAGACTGGTAAATTACAAATTATTCTCTCTTGATCGAAAAATAGAATAGAGACATATTTTAGGCCATCGAGATGTTTTCTTACGGTATATATTTAATAGAATTTCTTTCTTAAATGAAGACCCGAATATGTGCGAAATTATTGTGGATCCATATAATGAATTGAAAGAATAATTATAATCAGATTAATAATTATGACATATAAAAAAATAGTGAAGTATTAGAAATTTCTAATATTAATTTAATTTAATCTTAAACGCTCTGTTAAAATAATGACGATATCTTTAGTTGGTCAAAAACACAGACACAGTTTTAACGATTAAATTTAGTATAATCAATAAAATATAGAAATATGTCGGATTTCATTTAAGATCTATAGCAAGATTTTCTATCTATCAATTTAGTTTGAGATCCTTTTTGAGCCTCTCTGAGATATTTTTTTTATAAATATATTAGACGCTAGATATTTTATCATAGCAATTGCTTTGAACGATATATTAAATTCAATTGGATTTCGTTGTACTTTTATTCAAGTAGAGTGCAACAAGTATCGCAAACGCATAAACTCTAAAACATAATAAAATATGAAAGTCAGAAGTTTTCGTTTGAGAGAGAGGAGGAATAGCGAGCCTCTTCTGGTTTAGTATGGCGAAATCCGCGTATCCGCGAGAGAGAGCGGGGTGATTAACTCGATACCGAGTATGGTCGAGAACAGAACTCGCAGTTGCAAGCGGCGGCGATGCATCGGCAGGTGCGGTCGCACGTATGCGGCCGCTATGATGCGCGGCCGGTATGCTGCGTAGAGAGCGTAGAACGGGTCTCTCGGAATCTCGAGATTCCGAAGACTCCCGGGGCCCCGGCTCCTCGCCGTGTGTCGACCTTGGCGATTGGAAACGAGTTTCTGTCCTTACTCGCCGCCCCTGCCGCGGAGTAATAGTCGACGTAGAAAACGCTTTTCAGATCGATTCGCGACGATCGCCAAATACAGGTATATTCTCTTCTCACGGCCAGACGGTCGTCGCCGTTCCTGGGAGAGGCAAACATTTATACCGAGCGACTACAATCTCGTCGAATCTCAGATGTTCCGAGTAAAATTCGATACGATTACGATATAATTGAAGAAGGATATACTTTCCAGGGAAAATTATTCATTAATTTTCCAAAATGCACAATTAAATGCATAATTTTGCATTCTATCGAGTATCTGAATAAATGCCGATTCGGTAACATGTTCGATTTAAGAAACTATATTATATTTTGTATTTTTATTACTATGATTTTTCAACGATTAGAAAGAGAGAGCTTACAGCAGAATGACAGAATGCGCAGCGCAATACACAAACGCGTAATGGCCATCTTCTGCATTGCCTTCAGGCGTGCTTTTAGTTCAGTAGATATACTTACAGTTACGCGGGTGTGCTCTGTGCATCTGCATGCACTTATTCTGGTTTATATATGAATATCCCGGGGACTTCAGTACCGTTATCGGACCTCATAAAGAAAAGTTCGTCTCGAGACACACGCGATCCGCTTCCCAAGGAAAATTACATCCCGCGGTCAGCTTTCTTAATTTTATATTGTCCTGCTTAGCTCATGATGTCGGCAATTTTCTCAATTAGTTTTGTAATAATTTGTACAGCTGTGTATAATTTACTCTGGATCAGAAAAAAAATCGGTAAATTACAGATCACTCATCGTTATTAACGCATCGAAAAGATTTGTAATTGATATTTACATAGCGTACTTTTTATGTCTCTATCGCGATATACTTTTTAAGAAAAACTGTTAATCGCATTCGTCAGCAAGACGAAAAAATTAAGTATTTTTATTTTTACTAAATTTCATAGTTTTACGATTATAGGATTATACGAATATAAAATATAATGAATACAATAAAATGAATATGAGATTTTTAATATTTGTTTTTTTTTTACAGGGCTGCTCTGCCATCTTGATGACGCTTGCACGTCGAATCCGTGTCACGAGGGCGCGATCTGTGACACCAGCCCTATCAACGGGTCCTTCACCTGTTCCTGTGCCACCGGATACAAAGGACTGGACTGTTCCGAGGACATTGACGAGTGCACACAAGGTTTGACTTTATTATTTTTATAGTTGCATAAAAATTTTTTCAACTTTCACATAGTTCATATATTTTTATAAATTTTGAAAAAATAATTTGAAAAAAAACAATCGTGGCTATTGAATAGCATAATTCGTGCATAATAGGGAAAAAGTTTTAAATTGCAAGTTGTGTTGTAATTGTCAATTAAGGATAAGGTTGCAGGTTAAATTTGGCTAAACGAGTCAGTCGGTCGCTAGATCGTATTGATCGATTAATGTCGCGGTTGCTCTCGGAAATCGCTCCGCTAAATCGATCCGCATTTTCGTTTATCCGTTTCGGCCAACTATTAATTCGCGTTTCGAAAGTAATCTCTGTTTAAATCGAAAGTAATGAGCGTCTCGGTAATGGTCGGCATAGTTATTAATGACAGCCTCGATTCAAGAACGCAGAAATGCTGGTCAACGGCACGTTTGCGCACGATCGGGCAACTAACATCGTGAGGATAGCTATCAGATAGATGTTATCGCGCAGCGAGACCAGTTCGCATTAAAGTCGCTTGGAAAGTAATAAATTGCTCTCGCGACGTTCAAATGAAACGGTTGGAGAAAATTCGCGAATCATTGAAGCAGTAAATCGCGCTCTATCTTCACGCGCGTTATATATCTAACATAAAAATCGTAATCGTCGGAAACGGTGAAAATTCTTACGTTGAAATAAGAACGCATGCGTTAAACCCAACGTTAATAAAGCCGCTGTAAGTTGACACGAATCCGGATTAAACGCTGATTTAAATAGACTCATTTTATTTATTTAGAGAACGATAAGGGATGTGATCCATAAGTAACAATAATAAAAAATTAAACGCTTATTAAACGGATTAAATTAGCTGATTTAATTAGACTCGTGATTTATTAGAGAGCGATAAACACATGATCTATAAACAAGAATAATTTCCCCATTTTGTACATATAACTTTTTCGATTCGCTTTAACTCGAAGCGCTTTTCCGCGTAAGCTCAATTTATTACTGCAATTAAGCAAATCTCAGTGAATTGTTGACGAGATTGACCGATGGCCTCGAAAGGTTCATTGAGCTTTGTAATATTTTCTTCTGATCACGTATGTTCGCGCGTTTGTGTCTGTCTTGTCTACCTTGTACGATCTGCGCCTGTTAACATCGCTGCATTAGCGTGGGCAGTAATAGTAATTGTCAGTCAATAAAGAACATACGAATAATTCTTTTTTTCTTTTTCTTTTCTGTTGGCAGAGACATTTTTTTATTGACATCTTTTGTTAATAATACTATAATTCAGAACCGAATTTCATATTGATAGCTTAGTAATTGCATTGTGATCAACATATGCTTCGATTTTTGTTCATCGTCATTCGCACGTGGCTCAAACTAACAGGTGAATTCCAGATCGTTACATCATTTCCAAAAATTATTGTATCGTGCTTAGATATTTATTTTACTTAATGTCGAATTGATGACCTGAAACTCACGAGCGTTCTGCAATATAATAACTTTTGAATCGTCGGAAGAAAAGAATTTTAAAATATACCATCAAATTTTATTAAATACTTTTAAAATACGATTGAAGTATAGGCCAAAATGTCAGATGACATAAAGAAAAGATAAAATTGAAATACTTTATTTATCATCTTGAATATAATACCTAAATATAATTTAATTAAACTTTTGCGAACGTAAATTATTTATGAAATTATATATTTATAATATTTTTATGTAAATTATTTATGAAATTATATAATTATATATATTTATGTAATGTCGTGATTTTGTAAAATGTGATTTCTGCATCGTGAAAGAAAAAGAAATGTTTTAGTCGGAAGTACCGTTGAAATGTAAAAGAAATGAGATGCGTCGGAATCGATATCGCATTTGAAAGATTTTTCAAATGAGATAACGGCAAAATCCGCTCGCGGCGAGTATAGTAATCGTTGGATTAATGTGCGCGATCCGAGTGTACGGAGGCCCCCACGGTCCGTGCAAATTGAAAACCCACACGGGGCAGATTGCCGTATAGCGAATCGATCGATTACGATCGATTAATTCGGCGCCAGATCTGCGTGTTATTTATTGTGCCGAATCCTCGTTCTCATCACGCCGTCCCGTCGACGGTTCTCGTCATCGAGTTCCGTGATCGATCTATCGTCAGTCAGTCGGGAAGTTTTAATCGACACATGTTACAGGTTCGTAATTGTGCGGCGTAATAAAAGCGAATTTCTGTTTGAAGTTCAAGCCACTACTCTTTGAAATTATTGAAATTTTAAACGATCATAAATTATTATAATAAAATTTGTCTTTTTAATCTTAATATTATGTATTTCACTTAATGATTTTTTTTATGATCACTTGAAAATGAATTTGATTTAATTAGCTTCAGTTTAAATCGACAATATTAAGTGAATATTTTCGGGAAAATTTTTAAATTAAAAAATAATTCCTTATAAAATTGAAGTTATGATGAGTGACGATAATCGCCGATTTTAAATTTAGATTTCGATTGAAGAGATACTTATTTTCATTATTATTCTTGCGCGTTGCTCGAGGTGACATATCGATTCGATTACACATGTGGCGTTGCGCGTGACCGTCCGCAAGGGAGCACTGATCCTTAATAGCATACCATGATGTACCCAATTTTCTCTCCCCCCCATTCCTTTCTCCAAGCCTTAGCTTCGGGCAAACTTGTCATTCGAAGTCGTTCCTCTTTCCTTAGCCATCGTAGACCGATGTGATATGCGACCTATGATTAGTAGATCCCGCATGATGTATAGCGAGGGAGTCCCACTGCCAACACGACAACGATTATTAATAATTCCGCGGAAATAATTAATGGTCATGCATGAACTTATCGAAGTTTCTTTGCAACAGCCATCTTGAATAAACTTTTTACTTGTCGAATGCACACAAGTGCAAAATCTCGTCACTGGCTCATAAGTTGTAATTGTTAATATTGTTATCGATAAATTAAAATTTTTTTTTTTTGCTATAAATAATAAAAATATTTTTATAAAAAGCACAAGGAAGTTTTATATTAAATATTAATGTAATAGCACAAGAACATGACGTTTCTATTCTTTTTTATTTTACATTCATTAATTTTTTTACGTTCTACGATAAGTTTTATTGTCCTGATTGTGGATATAAATAAATCCGTCATGTGTCAAGATCACGATGAGCACTTTGCGAGCCCGAATCCGTGAGGATTGAATAACCATTCGGCAACATAGGTACGCGATACATATAGGTAATGGGTTTGTAATTAACCAGTGAACAGGCAGTAGTCGTGGATTAATTAATAGTCCAGCCAGGACTCGAGCACGGCATGGGGGCCACACACCTCGTCGATTTCCTTGATGTGCACACGTGCGCGGACCATTTCATCTGTGAGGATTTGATTTGATTTGGCTTGTGACTGCAAATCTGTCAGTCGCCCATGTCGTCAGTTAATAAATAAGAACGAAATCTTGTATCCGCGATATACACAGAGTATAGAATGTTTGATCATAATTCGCGAATTTTCGCGTAAACGATAAAGTTCAAATTTTGCGAATAGTATAGTAAAATAAAAAAATATAAAAATGAAGTTCAGCCTTTTACCGATTCGATTTGTTGGAGATATTTTCAAATAAAAGCGTGGAAAGTAAAATATATAGAATTTCACATTCCATGTGGACCACGCGAATAATTTAAGATCGTGATCAAACGTACGCATTATGGATTGTAGTTGGACTGATGATGGGGACGTGAACTCATTTAAAAGATAGACGGAGGAGACACGGAGGTGCGTCTAGAAACGATTTCGAGTGGAAATCGCCTTCGTTCCCGGCACCATAATAAATACGCAACACCGCCCGTAGCGGAGCACGGCGGTTAATACGTTTCGTTACGGACAAAGACACTTCATTAATAATCGAAAGCACGTCTTTTGTGTCCGCGGGCTTTCTTCCCCGGCGCACTCGCCCCGCCAGTTTGAAACGAGCGCTCGCGTTGCGCGCTCAGTGAATTTCCTCCTCGCATTAGGAGCCGTTCGTTAATCAACCAAGTCATGGAATTAATTGGATTTCGGTGGCGAACGTTAACAATTGGCTCGGTCCGCCTCGCGTTGATTGCCACACACTTCGAGAGCACACGCCCTCTCTCGTATGCAGGTGATAATTGTCGTCCCGTGATAATTACTCTTACGGAAACAACGCGATCTAGAATGGACCTTCTGTAATTTATCTGAAATCGCTAATTTACGTTTCAACACGTTTACAGTACACGTTGCTCCATTGCACGAGTCTCTCAATACACATTCAATTTGTTAAATGTATGCCGGAATATTTTTTTCTTTGCCCTTAAAAGAATTACGTACGTATTTGTGATGTATCGATTTACAAAAATAGGCGTTGAAAATAGGCGCAGTATTGCGTGTACCGGTGTCATTTATCATTCGCCGTGAATTATTCCTGTAGCTGATAGCGTTTCGTTCATTCGCTGGACTGCGCTTGAAATATACTCAGGCGCTTCGTTTCGACCGTTAGACGTTTTTTGTACGTCCACGAACCGAGCGATGAATTAGAGGATCCGCATTTTTCTACGATCGTCCGCGTTCCCTTCGTCCGTCCGACAGTGGACGTCGTTGCGTTCCACGTTTTGCACGGGGCATCGTAATTAGGAAGACATTACTCAAAGACAGCTCCCCGTTCCCCGAGGAGGATCACTTCTCTCTCGCAGTCGCCTCTTTCGCAGGCCTTCGGCTGCCTTTTGCTTCGGGGGCGTACGATTACTCACTTCTATGCGAAGGACGCGATTCGAGAAATTATCGGTAAATTACCGTACCACGGCCACGCACATGACTCTACGTCACGTTCGTGCCGTGCATGATGATGAAGAGCAAACTACCCCTTGGCCATATAATGCCCAAGTTCTTTCATGCGCACGGATTTTCACCCGCCAACTTTGTGATTAAGCGGTGCCATCGTTGTTACCGATTTATCGCCCTCTCTCTTTTAACTTGTTGAAAAATTGTAAAAACTCTAAAGACACTTTTCAAGAAAAGAAACGAAAAATGTGTTCGCTACGTGACGTCTGTATGTGTGTATTGTAATATTTTATTTGATAGATTTAAAATTCGTATATATGAAACAACTTACAAAGATAAAATTGGTTTAAATTTAATTGTTATCCAAAATAAATTCATTCCCTCGTTAATGATTATAAATAAATTCTGTACATGCCTATTCGAAAACAGATGATTCAATTAACCGTCGACGCGTAATTGCGCGTTTTTCAACCATCCGAGACCAAGAAGCGTCGGCAATTTACCGAACACAAACGTGGTTTTCGCCGCATTCTTTATACACCGCGCATTAATATCGCCGGTGATTAGTCGGGACTTCGGGCCCATCTCATCTCATTTATCCCCCTTTTTTCTCATCCCGGCCGTTTGATACCACAAGTCATTAAACCCTGTAGATCGGCCTGTCTCTCCCCCACCCCTCCACCCCTCGACACACTACACACCCCGTCTCATCCGTCTCTTCTTCTCTGACGATTGCCCTGGGCACTCGGAGATTCTGAAGGCTGATAAAGCGACAGAGCTCTTTGCTCCGGATGGCCGGTAAGAAATCTTCAAGGATTAGTTTATTAATGGCCACAGGGCGTAATTATCGGCTACTCGGCGTCAAGGTGAATATTTCGATGATCGTTCCGCCCAGTGGCTACGCTGTTCTCGCGATCGCGATCTACGCTACTTATTTTCTTCTTTTAGGCCGGGATACGTTCGCTTATCGCCCACCATCCGACGCCCGCGGTCGCATTTGTACTTGAAATAATAACTTAAGTAGCACCTGAATGTTTTGTGACTCACGAGGGAAGAGTATTAAGAAATCTCTTAATACTCCTCCATATGCTTCATATGCTTCGGAATTGAAATATTGGTCGAAAACAGTAGAATAAGGGAAATCAGGTTTTTTTCGCTCGTTTCTCTGTCTCGTCTCTTTTGTCCACGATTGCTTTTTTATTATTTCAGATTTCGGAGTGGAATGTTAATTCGGGGAGGTTCATTCAATCGACAGATTCATTAAGTCGACAAACGAAATAGATCTCAATATAATTGCAACAAACTTCATCTTGCTTAAAATCAGCGTTCCTTTATCGTTCACCTGATCTGAAACAGTTTAATTAGTGTACGAAATTCTTTCAAAAAACAACACGCTTATGCTTTGATGTTACATTATATTTAAAAAATAATTAATATTATTTTTTTATATTTTATATTTTTTATACTTATATATTTCTAAATTTTTTTTAAAGATAAGTTTTTGTATATGTCAGTAATTTATTTCACCGAATCGTGTCTTTCGTGATATCCTGTTCCATTGAATTAGAATTATTTTTTTTACTTATAATTTATGCAGCCATCTGCCTGTCTCCTTTTCTTCTCGTTTATAAATATTTATATCGAATTTTTGAAAACCTCAAACGAGATTTTACAATGAGAGATTATTGCAAATGAGACGGACAGTCGTCTTGTTTGGTGTTGAATTATTGCTGGGGAACAACCTGAAATTCTTCACCGCAGAAATAACACCAGTCGTGTCAAAAATGTTTAATGCTTCATTCGAAAATGAATCGAGAAGAAAGAATCCGGTTTAGCAAATATGAATACTCATTGCATTTTTTTAAGCTTTTTTATTCAAAAATTATGTTATCACGTTCTTCCTTTTATCTTTCAATAAGTAACTGAGAATCAATCATCTTTTTTTTTTGTTTATTATAATATGGATAATAGCGGGATATTGACTGCATGCAAATGCAAATATAACGCGGTAACGCGTGACGAAATCTTTCTTCACGGTTATTTTTTTCTTTTCGTTTTTTCTTACTCATTTTTTTGTGTGTGCCGAGATTAAGTGGCTCCTGCCCAGGAACTATAGGCGTGTGTTAGCTACCTGTTAGCTAAACAAAGGCCCATTGTTACATCGAAATTTGGCCGATATTATCTGAAGGAATTCTGGTTATGATGCAAGTAATCACAAGTTCTACTACAATTCTTCTTTTGACATAAGAATAGATCGTTATATCAAAATTTTGAAAATTGATTGTATATTTGTCTTCGAAAAGAATTTTATTTTTCTCTCCTTTTCGTATTGCAAAAGATTATAAAGTAAATATTCTCGATCAAATTTTCGTGAAGAATTTGTAATTATGAGAGAAGAATTTTTATATCCGGTAATCATACATATCATATATATGTACATAAATCTTCAAGTTTTTCTGATCTTCTTACACACAATCTGTCTCTTACGTACGTACCACTTAATATGACTACTTAATAGTCATGTTACGTATGGCGTATTATTAAAAGATACGAGGCACAGAAGATTAAAATTATGTCGACGTAACCAAAGCTGCTGTTTACGGAGCCAAAAAGCGCAAATCGCACGGGCAGTGCGATTCGGCGACGTGGTTGACGCGCGACGACAGCGCGCCAGGTATAATGAGATTTTGCCGGAAGTCGCGTCGAGGGAGGAGCGAGAGTGCCGGAGCGAGCCCCCCCGGATCGACGTTGTCCGTCCACTACTCCGTCCACTAGAAGCGCAGTTTCCTCGGGGGGAGGGGAGGGGGGGGATGCCCCCGCGGCGCGGAGCCCCCACGAACGAATCTAATTAAACGCTAAATTGTTATTTTAAGTTTAATAACAACCATAATGATCTCGCGCCCGAGCCGGGGCTCTGTTATTATCTAGATTGCATATTTTCTGGTAGATTAAGTTCCTCAAGCGAAGGGAGCTGCGCTCCCGGCAAAAGAGCAAGAAGCCTCCTCGGATGAGCTTGATGCAACCGAGCACGGGGAATCCTCGCTTGGTGGCGATGTGCAACGCCGATATTGCAAACCGCACCTCGCGGCAACCGCGTATGCAACCGGATCAATTATGCCGCGTTGTTGCGTTGTCGAAGAATCTGGGAAGTGGTGCGTAAGTTGCGAAAAATTTAAACGAAAAAACGAGAATCTTTCGCGTTATCGCGTTATAAAAATAATATGAAAATTATTTAAATTCGAAAATTTTAATATTAATCTCACACGCCGGATATGTTTGAATTATTTGTATACTATATCGATTCAAAATGTTTGTCTCGCGAAGAAATCGAGTTACTTTAACGGTTAGCGAATATTTACCGATTGCTAATGGCTCGGTAAGCGAGCTCTTACCGCTGCTTTTGAACACCCACGTACGCGTGATGGCTTTTTAACGCTAATTCGTTCGTTTGTGAGTATAATACGCGGCATTCTCGGGGGAGCGATTCATCATCTCTTCTAACGTCGTGTCACCCGATCGCGAACACGGTGCAGCAATGCGTTTCTTGCTTTCGCGGGTACACGCGTACGCACGTTCTTCTTGTCGCGCCATTTCGCTTGGGTCTCTCTCTCTCTCTTTCATCGCCCTCGCCCGTTACGCGACGGCGACGGCAATTACACCGCCGGGTCGGCAAAACCGTTGGTGAATTACACAAGCGCGGTATGTGACCAAAGCAAAAGCAAACGCTTCTTTATAAACTCATGCGTACATACCGCGATCATACTCTGATGAGAAAAGTCGACGTGTACTGTCACGGTACTTGCAGCTAATATCGCTTTGAACGTGGGAATGGATTATCAAAAAAATCATTGGAATGCTTTATTGCTTTTTACATTTTAAAATAAATATATGGATTCAAATGAGAGCTGCTCGACATAATATACACTTATGTAAGAAATAGACGATCGTAAGCGGTCATGAAAGAGATTCGGAATACAAACAGCTAATAGAGAGGAGTCGCGATCGTGCAGACTAAGTGCTTGGTAATAGGCGAGGAATCCCAAGTTCAAATCCAGTCGGTTTATTTTTCCACATTTAATAAATATCTTTCACTTATATATATATATATATATATATATATATATATATATATATATTTGTCTATATCTATGTCTGAATTTATTTTTTTTGTGCTTGTTTAAATCTCTATGTATTTACATGTTTAAAAGATTACATAGTGTTAATTATTTTTCAATAATTTTATATTATTATTATAATCCTTGCCATACGATATAGATATCTAACATAATAAATAAAATGAATTCAGTATGGCTGTAATTTCTGACTCTATAGCGTATAGAAAAGAGAAAGAGAGAACGGGAATATTTGTAATGAAGCTCTCATTTGGCAAGAGCACACACCAAGCAGGCAACTGCGCCTGTAGCAATTATCTCGTTGCAATTAGAGAGGGCTACGTATCTCCGGGAAAAGAGGGGTTCCGCGGACAAAACGCGATCTCCTTTAAAACGAACCGTCGTCGTCAGTGCTTCAAGAATGCTCTACCAGCATGCTCCTTCTTATGGTCGAGTTAGCCGGGTATAGGAAATGTTTCTCTCTTCCCTTCTCCCGCCCTAATGGCGGCATCTAAAAAGTGCCGGCGAGTTTGCCAATTAAGGAGCACTATCCGTGGCGTATGTTCGCTCGTCGCTGGTCCAGAGAGAGAGAGAGAGAGAGAGAGAGAGAGAGAGAGAGAGAGAGAGTATAGAGATGCGCTATATCGAGTTGACTTTTAAAGCCATATTCAGCTATTAATTATTATGCGAGCCGTGTACGCCACTTTGCCACGGTTTAAATCATCGGTAAGAACGATCGGCACGAAAAGTCCCGATACTTTGCGGCTTTGTGTCTCCTTCCCTTTTCTCAGTCTCGCCGTAAAAGAACGGGAAAAAGTTTCTCTAGAAATGGTATCGCGTGCCAATATGTGCCAATATCGAAACCGGATGAACTTTCACCTCGTTGATAACGGAACTCCCGTTAGAATTTCATGTCATCCGTATAGGAATAGGACAGATGCATCGGAATGCATCTGTGTTTTATATTAAACATTAAATTACTCGATGCCAGAGTGCTTCAGAGCTTTACAATTTTTGTATCGCGTTAAATATTTTTTAAAATAATATCTTTTTTATACCTTATGTATATTTTAAAATCCAAAATTATTTTTTATCAAAAAGAATCTATGTCTGTGTTTTAATCTCAATCTCAATCTCTCTTTTAAGTTGATTTTAAATGGTGACATTTTTCTTTTTATTACAGGCTCTCCTTGCGAGCACGACGGCATCTGCGTGAACACGCCGGGATCTTTCGCGTGCAACTGCACGCAAGGATTCACGGGACCGCGATGCGAGACAAACGTGAACGAGTGCGAGTCGCATCCGTGTCAGAACGACGGTTCCTGCCTGGACGATCCTGGGACCTTTCGATGCGTCTGCATGCCTGGTAAGTACGTCGCTCTCTATAATTCATCTCACGGTACTTGCGAACAATTACGTGTCCCTTTTCTCTCTCTCAAGAGAGAGAGAGAGAGAGAGAGAGAGAGAGAGAGAGAGAGAGCAGCGATACATCTCTTCGCATCCAACCCAAAAGGGACAGTCGCATGATTCCCTTTGCTTTTCTTGCGTGACCGCAAACATGTCACGATCGAAAGCATGCTTCGGTCGCTTTCACGATGGCAATTTCTTTTTGAATTGTTGTACCATTTATGTTTCGCGTCAAATAACTTGTATATACTCGGATGCTGTGTTACACGTATTTCCATCGTTCCGCATGCTTTTTGGTCGTCTCGTACAAGTCCGCCGTGAAAGTTGTAATTACCTTCGGAAGTGCCAGCTTCCCTCGAACATATATTATTCGTTTTCGCGTTTTCTTGTCTCCGCTTGAAACGGAGATGTGTTTTTGTGTTTTTACGTGAGACTTTTTTTTTTTATAAAAGCGAAATGATTCCTTCCGTTGGAAAGTTCATATCTTCTTATAGTAACAGTAGTGTCACTCATTACTA
Source organism: Pogonomyrmex barbatus (assembly GCF_055798465.1). Classification (NCBI taxonomy): domain Eukaryota; kingdom Metazoa; phylum Arthropoda; class Insecta; order Hymenoptera; family Formicidae; genus Pogonomyrmex; species Pogonomyrmex barbatus. Next base: position 8,146,682 of record NW_028297182.1, on the reverse strand, counting down.
AAAAAGTTAATCAATTCCAAATAATAAAATTTGATAATACTAACAGTAACAAAAAGTGTTTACAGTATAGAAAGTTTCTAATTAATTTTAATCGCATAATAAAAGACAGATTTTTTTGTTGCTTTTAATGTTCCCTCTGTCTAAAATCTTTTAGAAAAGGAAACATTTTTGATGCATAAAAAAAAAAAAGAATTAGATCATTTTGGCCGCAAATATTTTTTCGATGCAGTTCCAGATTTTTTTGAATTGTAAAAAGACATGGCTTCTGAGATGGCTTCTTTTCAATGTTTTCGATCAAAATCGAGGCATTTTTTCGCGGGAAATTGCGGGAGATGCGAGACGCGCGAAAAAGCGCGATCCGCCGCGCGCGATAGGCGGCCAGCTGCTGACGCGCCACGTAGTGCGGAGAACCCCGGGTCCTCTGGGGCCTGCACCACGTCGTCTGTAAATTCTTCCGAGATGACAGTGCGCCGCGGTTTGCATTATCTGATACAACACAAGAGCCGTGGCGGGAGGGCAGCGACCCGTTTGCTCTTTTAACGCTGCGCGTCGGCGCGCGTAAGTCAGCCTTAATTGTTTGACGCCGGCGAAACGATGCGAGTTATCCCTCGAGCCGTTAAAGGATCGGAGCCCTTGAGGATCCGTAAAGATCCGCACGATCGACAACCGATATAATCGACAGCGCATCGAATGCGCGTCACCGCCAAGATCGTGGAATCACGCGAATGCCAGAGGATATTTCTGATTTGAAGTCTTAAATCCGCGCTTGTCACAAATTCCCTTTTCGAGAAAATCGATAACAGGGTAATTACAACGAGGATATAAATTATGAGTTAAATGATGATCAAAGAAAATATCATTATTTATAGATTCACGAATGGTCCTTATAAGTCGTTAAATCAAAGATGTTAATATACTTATAATATAAATAATATAAATAATAATAATCTTTCTGATTGTTTGATATATACAGGACGATAAAAACAAAAAAACACAGCAGAAATATATCTTTTGAAAAAGTTTCAAGTTTATTTATTGCTGACATCAATTTAAACAAAAATTTATTTTTTAATATTACATATAAAATTTAATAATCACTAATTTTTTTTTTTAATAATATTAACATTTTAAGAATCATTTAGTATTATGCATATTTATTTTTCATAAGAGATTTCAGTAAAAAGAAAATCGTTTTACGCTACTTATATTCATTATATTAGAGAACGGACAGTTGAATGAAATTCTTCAATGTCATAGAGAAGATCAACCGGAGGAATTTTGGAGGTCCAAAAAAGTGAGATAACAAAAAATTAGGGACTCTTTCGGGCTCTTTGAATAGACTCCGGCAAAACACGAGGGTGGGATGAAGGAGGAAGGGGACGAGCAGTAAAATATGATAGCGGGATTCGCGAAATATGAGACCGAGACGACGGGATCCGTTGCTCTGGACCTCCATGGGCCCCCGTGTGGGCACAAAGGCTTATCTTGTCCCTCGGCTTATTCCGCCATTTTGGTGCTCCACCTCCGCTTTCCCTCCCTCGCGTCTCCCTTCTCGTTTCTCCTCGTTTTACGTTCTCCTCCGGGCTCCTTCTCGTCTTTTTCGTCTCTTCTTCTTGCTTCGGCCCTTCGTCGAGTCGTACGTCGTGCCTTCCTTTCTTGTCGGGGTCCGCTGTCCCGTAAAAGGATCCGCTAAGTAGCGCTAAGAGGTTCGAGGAAAGAGGATACTTGGGCATTCAGAATTTTGCACGACGGACCCGCAGCATCGGTGTTTTGCACGTTATACCCCGGCCTTTGTAATTGTCGTGGGCGCAGCTACTCCGCGTCTCTGTTTCGCGTACTGTATTGCACGTAATGAGAGAAGCTCTTCTCCTCCATCGAAAGGAGAAATTAGATCTGGATCACGACCGTCGCGAGATATTATTATTTCCTTGAATCAGACCATCCATGGTTGAATGCTCTTCGGATTATCGATATTTTTTTTAAACAAAAATATAACATATTTAATATAATATATAACATATTTGTGTTACGTAATATAACATATTTTAAAACAATTAAAAATATTATCCGATTATTTAATTTTTTATTTAAGAACTCTTTCCACCTCTGACAATTTTTAATATCTTATATTTCATTTGCCTGTGCTTGTGGCACACTACACTTTACATTTACATTTAAGTCAGTCATTTTCATTATCGATCACTCGTGATCTGATATTGCGATTCGGAATCTCGTCGGACACATGCGTTATCGTATTGCGGATATCGCGGGATGTGTCCGTTGTATTATGCTCGCGCGTATGCGAAGTTTATGATCATCCGCGCATATAATGAAGAGGAGGAGTGGCACAAGATCTCTCAGTGTCATTGACGTACGAGAGCAATTACGACGCTATTGCGTTTTCTACCGGGCGATCTGATACTGTACTGGCTCTCTTCACGGTTGATGAATGCTCACGTGGCGCGCGCTTCGTGGGTTGTGCTCGGTGAAAAATGCGGATTAATAAATCGGTAGCGAGCAATATGCCGCGGATTGCATCAACTCGCTATTAAACAACACATAGATGTAATGAGTCGGTCCTTCCAACCGACGGTCGTTAAATTGCACAAACGACGTCGTCTGTGTCGACTATCAGTATGCAGCGACTGCCACGAGGCAGTCTTCGAATTGCGGCTGAATTGCTCAATATTTTAACGAGAGAGATTCGTGCAACCTACGCATGCATTTTTGCTTTTTTTTACTCTAGTTCTGAATATAACTAAAATCTTGCCAATAAAATAGCACGAATTTATCTACCAAAATTTAATGTAAACTCGCAGTGAAAGAGAATCAATGTAACATCCAAGTGTTGCTAAAATAATTATTTATTTTGAAAATAGCACAATTTAATATCACAGAAACGGCATTGCTTAATCGAACTTAAGAACTTATTTACAATAAATTTAGAGTAAATTTTTGCCGTAAGTAAGTCTCGAGACAATTTTTACGATACTCGACAATCCTTGTTGTAACTCTCTCAAGTTTACTTACTTTCCTCACGGTGTTTTAGCTGCCCGACCGTAGTTTGTGCGAATGAAGATGACGTAAAGCCGGCGTCGCCCGGGAAGGCATTACAAATCGCCGCGCAAACACTCTAACACAGAATGCGAAACAATGTTATCCGCCACGCCATCACGTGCTGGTACACTTCCAGGTGTTCACACGGAACAGGAATTCGCGAGACGCCGTTCTTCTTCCGAGCAGTACGTTTCTATTGAGTTACCAATGGGGGGCGGGGAGGGGGGGGGAGTAACTCGCTTAAAGGCGTCAATCTTCACTTTTCGCCGAGTTTTGTCGAAGCGGAATTAAATCGACTTACATCTTCACTCCCGTTTCTTAGACCTCGCCCTTTGTATTGGCGATCTAGAGATAATCGATCGTCGATACGGATACCACTCCGAAAAAGGTGTAAAAAGCTCCGCGGGGCCGAATAATAATCGAGATATATTTTACTGTCACGCGCAATCTGCGGGTTTTTCTTTTCCTCCTCGTCTCTCGTTCTCGTGCCATTCCTTTTACGACGCGCATCGCATCGCGGAAGATTTGTTACCCCCCCCCCCCCCCGGACTAAGGGAGGGAGATATCTCAATATTCGCGGCTTGATACACCCGATGCATACGTATATGCAGGCACGCACACATACATACCGCTTATGCCTGCGTACCTCGGGCAAGTAGAAGTTCTGCCGTCCGACACGCGCAGAGTTTCATATGATACATTACTGAAGATGTAGATTGCCCCTACGATCCAGCAACTTTGCATTGTCGTGGGAGGAACAATGGCTCCTACGTTTTGTTGTTTTCCAACCCTTATTTTCGTCTCGTTTTTCCTTTTGTGACCATTTAACTATTCCTTTCCTTGACTTTCCAAGAGTCTAGAATTTCAACTTTCGCGAAATACAAGATATCATCAACAAAAAAAAATTCCATTTAAAATGTAGAAAGTTAATCAATTAATTGAAAAAAAACGTACTATCGAATTAAATTACTTAAATATATTATTTTTTTACAGTTTTATAATATAATTATTATAGTCAGACGTTTATTAAATTATTGTATTTGCGAAATGCTTGCTATATTTGTTGTGTACGGCTTGCACTGACGAGATCTGCATGTTTCGAATACAATGCTGGCATTGTATGAGGCTCTGGCTTCAAAGAGACTTCAACATATTGACATATTGACACATTGTCGTGTTTCAGAACTTCGCGCAATTGTCAGTTGAAGGCTCGTCGTCAGCGAGACTTCTTTGAGCGAAGTTCGGTCGGACTAATTAAGAGGGCATAGTCCTCTTCGCGAGATGAGAGGTATTCAAGCTTTTGTTTCTTCCCGAGCGGTAAGAAAGACAGCGGGTTAGTTGTCGAAGCAAGAGGTGGATGCGCCGACTGTCAGAAGTGATGGCACCCTCCCGGGCGAGGGAGACGCGCGCATTTGTTGTCCAGATCCCTTTTGAATGCTCTTTTCACGGACATCGCGATTTCCTTTTTCTTCCGCGTCCGCTCCGCACGCGTGTTCGATTCTCCGGCCACTTCATCACTCCGCCGGGAAGATGTCGATGCCATTTTTATCGCGCAGCTTGAGGAACAATACCAGCCGCGATCTCTTAGGACATTGCCCCGCCGAATAATGTCCGCCTCATACCTGACGTTGGCTACATCGATTCCGAATACAAAAGATTTAAAAGAAAGATTTAATTTTCATAACATGATTAAAAACATTAAGGAATATATAATTATGTTATTTGTATAAATAGTATAATGTGAAAAATTAAAATTATTTGTCAGTGCACTTACCAATTGTTATTTTATATTTTACGACTATTGTACTTTCGATCGGAAGACAATGAAAGTTCCCGTGAGTTCGCAGTATCGGGATGTTGTTGACGTATTTGCAGGGATAGTTACATAAATACAGTGCAGAACGTAAAAGTGTCGAGGAGGACCGCCAAGATTCTATCTGAGCTTACCCAACACGCCCGCTAAGTCTTCCGGCGGACTTTATCCGCTTGATCTGCGCTCGCAAGTCCTTTCTTCAGTTTCTTATCCCCTCGCCACTGTCTTACCTTCTTTCATGATTATACTTCTCTTTATCCGCTTCTATCTCTCATTCCTCTTCGTCCGGCTTCGTCGAAACTAAACGGGAAAATTTTAGAAAGGCGGCATCTGATGTGAGATCCAGATAATAATGGTCCCTTATTAAGCCGGCAAAACCGAAAAAAAGAGATAGATTTTAAGAATGGAATATCCAGAGAAAAACGTGAGAGAGAAGAGTAGTTTTTCAATGTTTGACAAATTAAGCAAATAAATCTCGAGCGTTAACGTATTAAAAAAAAAAAAAAATTGAAATTTTTTCCCCGAATCAACAGTTAGAATTATGAGTCTGATTATAGTAATCGTAAAAGTCATCTTTCTATTTCAATCAAAGAATTTATCTCTCATAAAAGAATACTAAACTACTACTAGAGAAGAAATCGAGAATGATCTAATAAATTGTTGCTGTAACTATTATTGAAAAATAATATATAATAATTTCATTTTTTTATCAACTTTTTTCAATCAATTTTGTTGATGTGGAAAATTCACGTAGCTTAACATTTCTCAAATGTAAGACTCAAGTTTTACTAAAATAACAAAGGTAGCAACGAAAAATGAGATAAAAGCTCTGAAGAAGAAAAGATCGTGGAGTAAGAACGTCTCGAGCCATTTTTTCGCTGCTAACAAGCCGGATTGTCGCTCAGCAAGACGCCATCCTGTAGTGCGTCTTCTTCGTCCAGGCATCAGTCACTTCTGAAATCGTCATCAGAAACCTCGGCGACGTCATAGGATCGCGCACACGTATGACGCGCGTGTGTGCTCGCGTGCGTGCGTGCCTGCCTGCGTGCGTGCACATGGTCCAACGATGCCTTGTGTTTTGCCTCGGAGCACTCGTGATATATGGTCGTCATGAACGAGACGGACACACCGTGCCTTCTGGGTAACGTGTCTTTTCTGCATGTTCCTCCGCTCGTTACTTCTTCCTGCGTTTTTTTTTTTCTGCTTGACTAGCAGCGCACTACCGGCAGGAGTTTCTTTGACGAGGGGAAAAAGTTCGAAATATGAATATCGACTTTACAAATGAGGCGCACAGGTGGATGTATCTCACGATAAAAAAAATTTTTTGTCCGTGATTTCCAAAAGATCTCTCTTTATTAATACAATAACGATATGTATATTTGTGTGTTGACACGTGATTTTTTTTTTTTTATATCTCATATGAATTTCGAATATTCTCGTTTAGATTCACAGAATTGATCATTGTTCCGGGTCGCTATTGTGTTAGCGAGAAACACCTGTTTTGAATACACCTCGCGAGCGCGCGTTCGAAATCACAACTTTTCGACGAAGCGCGCCTCTCGCCGACTCCATTCGAAACGAACGCATCATTGTGACGAGGAAATTGGTCTTCGCGAGTCGACGAACCGCGGCCAATGGAATTACGTCCGTTCTGACGCTGACAAAGGGCAGCCTGATTTCTATGGGACGAATTCCCTTCGTCAGTGACTGCGCCGGCTCTTTCGTTCGCATTTGACCCCCTCCCTCGTTCCCCCTCGTCGTGGAAATAGCCAATTTAAGGGTACAACGGGATCGACATGCGTGCATACGTGCGTGCGTGCGTGCGTGCGTGCGTGCGTGCGTGTGCGAGAAAGTGCACGAGGTCGCATACAAATGCGGCCTTAAATGCAGTCCCTAGTCCTCGCCGATGAAACCATTCCGCACGGAGGATGATTTCCTTTGCGCTCGCTTTCAGCGTAGGTCGCGTCGGCACGACCTCTCTTCCCGCCTTCCCGTGGAGGAGAGTCGCGATCGTAAACCGGGACTGGCAACGAATCCAAAACGAATCGGGACTGCTTTCGACACGATGTCTTCGAGGGCGAGGGGGGAAACTTTTAACCCTGAGATGCGTTCGAATAGATTGCGAGAGAAGTGAGAGATCGGCGGAACAGAAAGCGTATTGTTCCGTTTTGTAATCTTAAGATTTATATCGGGGATAATTTGGCAAAAAGTATTCTCTAAAAATTTCCCCCGAGTATTCCGTAAAAATTCTTTAGTTTATCAAAAATGTCCATTTTTGAAGTTCCATCGAGGAACTGTATGTGTCACGTCTGAAAAAAATCTGGAATAAAGCAAATAATTAGCAAAAAAAATATTTTTATATAAATCGCACGAAGTGGCTGTGCCAGCTCGATAGATGTGTGTGTGTTTTTCAATTATCTTTTAAATTTTCTTGAATTTTTGCTGATGCTGCTGACTGGGGAATGATATAATACCAGTTTCTTGTTCTGTTGTGTGGTCACAGCGCAAAGTTTAACGCATATACCGTATGTGACGCGAGTAAGCTGGATTTGCAAGGTACAAAGGCAAAGGTAGAACGACACTGGACACATTGTTCTGTCCCGCAGCGTTATTTATCTCGAACTGTCGCCAAGTTCTACGCCCATCGTGGCACTCTCGTGTGCATCGCAAAACAACAAGAAAGAAGGAGAAAACCGGGAAGACAGCAGAGAAAGAAATTATGAAGTTGCAGAACGAACAGGATTCTGCATTCTCGAAACTGGATTCCATCCAGTTTTATTATTTTTTTTTTTTTTTCTAGAAATACTTGCACGATCAAATCGCGATAATATGATTGATAACCGTTCCTAGATGAACATCTTTTACTTTTATATAAAAAAATTTCAACGCTATAGATAAAAATATGAATTCTTCTCTTTTACTGATGAACAAGTGAAAATATTGAATTGAAAAGAGGAAGAAGAAAGTAATTCGATGTATTTGTGATATTATGATATTAGAATTCGTGTAATTCGTGAACTACGTTACACTTTGGTCATCGTAAAATGTTAACACCGGTCATTAGATGCCATTCTGCTTTTTATCGGAAAAAAGCAACAAGATAAGCATCATTCGATACATCACACTTGCTTGTAACGACGTACAGTTTAACTACAAGTCAAAGGTACGGCATCCAATTTACTGTCGTCCGTGGGAGGTCAGAGTCATTGATATTCCACGGATCGGCGGATCGCGAGCGACCAGGAATCGCGGTCTCGGGATCTCCACGTCCATCCGGGATCGATAATTTTCTTCCGCGGGGAACACCACGATGTATGGTCCGTGCCGATCGACGGCATCGATCCGTCTGATCCGCCGCTATATCGGTGTACCGTTATCCCGTGCGGCGAACAGGCGTGTGACGGCGATAGAGGCGAGGGACAATCCTAGATCCCCGCTGATAATAGCGGGATGACGAGTGAAATCTGATAGAAGGGAACATTTGACGGATAGACAGGCCGGCATAAACATGTATGTGTGTTACCGCCGGTAAGCTCGTTTTGCCACCGAAGAGATCGAGATAAGCCGATTTCGTATTTGCACCGGCTTCATCCTTTCTCTACGGTCCTCCTCCTCGATCGGATTATTTATCGGTTTTCTCGGGCGGACATTCGGTGAAATTGCGGGAAACTGAATCACATTTTTGAGAATCTGAAAATGATACACCTTTCGATATTGAAAAACAATAAAATATAAAAAGTCCACAGTATGTAAAGTAAAGTGACAGGATAATGTTTGCAAAATGTTTGCAAAGCAAGCACGAAGATTCGAGTTAGAAAAAAATTGAAAAAAGTTTGTCCGAAACTGTAATTTTGAAATGTTATCTTTGAAAGGCCCCTTTTTTGTTTATATATTATTTATGATATAACATTTTGTTTATACTAAAGAACGATAATAAATATATATAAAATTAATGTGTCAAAAGTGACAAACAAATAAAATGTTGCGTACAGCAAAATTGGTATTAGCATTTATATTGCAAGTCATGACAATTTTTCATTTTCATAAATTACTTAGTCCGCTAAGATCAATTTTATCTGAAATAACTTTGTATCGCGCGCGTATTTCTTATTAATCTTATCCCGTGGCGATAAGAATCGATCTGATCGATCAGAAAGAGCTTGGGCGGAGATACTGTCGTTATCACGGCAAGGAAATTAATTTGGTCCCAAAACGAACCGCCGCTTTATTAGCGGAAGTTAATTATCGCGGACGAAGTTCGCTTCTCTCGTCAATTCTTCTCTTCTCTCGTTTCTCTTTCTTTCGTAAGCTCCGCCTTTTTGTATTTTTTCCTATTAAAGACGCGTGTAAATTGGCACTTTCGTACTTCGCCGATTAAGGAACAATCTTCGCGATCATTTGATTACACAAATACCGTTACATTTTGCCAAGTTTCATATATTTTCGATATATTATATAAACATATTAAACTGAAACTTACTGAAGTAACTGAATTAATTACGAAGCTATTTTGTATATTTTGAATTAATGATGTTAATAAATAATAAAGATCTAAGCATTACATGATATCACAATTTTGATAAAAAATTCATATGATTAGAAGTCTCGCATACTATATTGCTCTAGTACATCTAGTTACATATATCTTTATTAAAATTGTTTTATCATTTTTTATATATTTCTTTAATTAAATTTTATTAAAATTGACATACGATGCGGATTTTTATAGATCATAAAAATTCTTTTATCTTAACCGCGAGTCTTTACTAATTATTTTCTCGATTTTTCGACAAATCATTTTTCATTTTTTTCCTTCGAGACATCCAATTTATTTAAGAAAATTACAAAGCACATCGGTATCAGGATCTTCAGGTTGTAAAAGAGAGCAAACATAGAACTGACATAGAAATAGGGAAAGAGTTGAAGAACAAAGAGAGGGTGCAAGAAATTGTGTAATGCTGCGAATTCGTCACTATTAGCTTCGAGTTTTCGATTCGCGAGGAAACCTCAAAGATGTAGCGTATGTTTCATTACTCATCTCATTACAGTAAAACAATAATAGAGCTAGTTGAAACTAAAATGGGAAAGAAAAATTGGGTTTATATTTATCGACTGTCTTTTTCCTGTTGTACGTCTAGTGTTTCGTTCCGCTCGATGGATTCTTAATCAGAAGCGGAGCGAGTTTTATTGTAATTGCAATCGTTTCGCAATTTCTTTGCAAGGTCATTTTTTTTTATGAGGAAGTATCGTTCTTACTTAATGAAAATTTTCTTTTACTTCTCTTTAATTAAAAGGTCATTTAGACATATGTAATAAAACTGTCTTATGGTATACTATATAAAACACAAAGAAATTTTGTCGAATGTTTTAAGAATGTTTTCGTCTCAAGTTTATCGTCATATTTGGTGTACGTTGAGGTAATGTATAATGCGCGAGATCTTAATTTTTGATCAGCAATTTTGTTGAGTTTTATTAATGCCGGTGGGGGATTAATGGGCGAGCAAATTACAATCGGAGACGAGCTCGGAGCTTGCTACATATGTCGAATGATCGATGGTATCGTAGTATTTATTATTCATTACCGTTAAGCCGGACGTATATACGCTCGTGGTCTGGTCGGCAAGTAATTAAAGTGATTAATGCCTTTCTTAATTGTCGAACCGAGAGACAGAAAGGGTCGTAATCTCAGCCGATGCGACTGCAAAAGTCTGAATTTTATTGCGCTCGTCTGCCCGTTCAGAATCTCGCCATCTTGTTTTATGCGCGCGTGTTACATCTTAAGCACAGAGAACAACGGAGGAATATAAAGCAAGAATGATCAGCGAGAAAAACATGTTACGTGTTGCATCCACAGCTCGTATGCGATCCCGGAAGACCAATTATTTCCCGATTTTGAAGTGATTTTTCCAACGTCGTGGCTCATGCATTGTGAAGCGTGAAGACGGAAACGTGTGGTTGTGTTTTGCTAATGTTTTATTAATAGGCGCACACATAGCTGTAATAACGCGTGCAATAGCTTCTTTTTCTCGATTCGAATACTGAAAATAGTTTATTGCTTTGGTCAGTGTCAAGAAAGAAAGAAATAGACTCCCTTCGTGCTTCTTTGCGATAAGTCATTTCACTCTATCGCGTTGTTTCCACCTAATCATGTGGTCGATTCGTTCTGCTAATTGCACCGTTTTATAATTTACTTTTGATACTAGATATTTAATGCGCACATAAGTTACGCACCTAAGTACTCATGAGTACTTAACGTCGTATGTTAACCAACAATGATCGCGGAAATTGAAATGGGTTGGTCTGATAAAATGTTGGGACTAAGGTGGTCTGGTAAGATATTGAATCTCGTTTAAATTAAATAGATTTAAATTGGATTTATATTAATGCGAAGTTAATTAATAAGTAATCTTGTTAGTTATTTACATTCTGGCATTCTCGATGTTATATCTTTATTTTTACTACATTTTTATATTACATATTTATTTTTGATGTTACATAATTAGATTTTATGAAATATTTGATTTTTTTTTTTTTTTTATTGGTTTCAAAGGTCACTGGTCACTTTCTCGAAATGAGAGTTACGGAATAGATAATGTCAATTCAAGAAGAATTGCGCGGCTTAATAATCATCGTTCGCCAATTACGAGCCCTCCTCGTTAACCTCATACGTTAGCCAACTTACCGTATTCCTCCGGCATCCGTTTCCGTTACCTATTCCACCAGCAATATTCTTTTGCCGCGAGTTAGATCGACAGAATTCGATCGTGCAGTTCCCGTCGGATTCTGATTAGATACACGCACGCGATCGCATTAGCAGCAATTCGCATAATGACAGTTCGAACCTTTCACGACTCGTTTAAAGGAGAATCCTCAGTAAATTCCTCAGTAATTTTCTAAGTTAGCCCGTGAAAGAATGTGTTTCTCATATTTCTCGCGATAATTAATTTTTCGTTTTATTTGTATAATATAATTTGATACATAGAAATAAGAGATGAACGAAAATCTTAATAAGTTTTTCAACATGTCTTAAATAATATGTAATAACAAAATTTTAATATTATTAAAACATATATAGAGAAAAATTTTAATGTGAAATTAGTTTTATTTGTAAAGTGCCATAACAAAAAGCATATATATATATATATATATATATATATATATAGAGCACATATACATATGTGCAGCGTATGTATGAGTGCATATGTATACATTTGACATGTCAAATCAAAGAAGCATAGGTTTATGATCAATCTAAAAGTGACGCTGTTAGTGATCGTAAATAGGTACGATAACCTTCGAGAACGGGTCATGTTTCAGGTCAATGTACGTTAAATGTCGCTCATGACAATACATCCGCCTATAACGAAACATCCTTCGGTAACTATGCCGGATTCATGTACGGATTCTCGTACTATGTAGTAGGAGAAAGCGATCTTTTTCTATTTTTAACATCAATATTCCGTCGATAAATATTCTTGGTTTTAGCAATCAGTATTGCGGTTTTGTTACGACACAATCTCGAAATAGTTTATCAAGATAAAAATACCGTTGTTGCTTAGTTTAGTGAGAGAAAATTAACATCAGACTCGGTATTTATGGCTTGTGATTCAGTTACGCAAATATATTTCAATTTTCAAAAAATGCTCAAAAATATATATTTCCGCTGGATTTTTGTACACAAGTACACTGTACTTGTATAAATGTAAAAAGTGAAAGATATGTTGCATTAAATAAAAATATTGTATAATAAAAATATTTTTTATATATTTTTTAATAATAATACTATTTGAAATGTGCCGTCCAAAATTGCGTTTTTTCATGTTGTATTACGAATATTTTTGGATTCAGATGTTGGAGATATTTAACAAATCTTTTCTAGGTAGCTTTATGTTAAAAGCATTGTGTTAAAAAAAATTACCCCCTCCCCCCCGCGATGATGTTAAAAACCATCAGTCGTTAAATCTTGTGTCAGGAATCAATGAGAGGAGATTAATCGTCGTTGATGAGGAAGCCACAAACGAACGCGATCACAGTGAGCAAAGTGAAGAAATCAGGAAGCCTCAGTGGACCATCGTAAATGGTCCATTTGTCGTCTTGAGCTCTCCAAAGAGATGTCGTATTTAAAATGCAAATAGTGGTCACAGCACAATGATTTCTCTCGTTCTCTCACTGCATATCTCGATCGCGAATGTGCGTTGCCGTGCGTGCGATTCATATCGCGTTTAATGCTTACGTAATTTTTAATACTAAATTAATAAAACAGAAGTTTAAAAAGGAGTTTATAAAATTTGTTACATTATTTTTACTGTAACCAACTTTGAAAAATACAATTTAATTTTGTGAAAGTTACGCCTTTTTGTAATTGTTATGTTAAATTATTGATATTTTTGATGAAAATTATTTTAATTTAAAAAAATGACATTAATCTCGTTTATTATTGAACATCTTGTGCGTTTATTTTAATATTTGTATAAATATTCATACTTGCGTGTGACGCTAAATGCATCTCGTAGTCTCGATATATTTTCGATATATCTTTCTCTTTTCTCTGCAAGCAATTTATCGGGACAAAAGAGATTCTGGCGTAATTGAGAATGTTCCCCTGAGGTTTTTTAAATGCGGCTCTTTCGCATAAGTAAGGAGTCAGTTGCCGCCAAAAAAGGACATTGCTTCAAGAAGGATTTCGTGGAATTTTTAAGCTGAAGACGACAACCCTAAAATCGAATACATTTCTGTATGATTCGTTAATGCGACCGATGGTACGTTAATAATGTATGAGACTCGTTGCATGCATGCATAAATGTCTCCTTTTAACTTTTTTTTGTTTTTTATTTTTTTTTTTTTATTTTTTTCCTTTTTTCCTTTGCAGAAGAGTAAAGATATGATTTTCTTTCAAACAGATTCGAGATTGGAATTTGAGCTCTTATCAATCTAATTTTATTTTCTTGTTATAATAATTTGTCTTTTTAATAGGATGCATTTTCATGTAAACTAAAAATAAGAAAATTTGAAAGATAAAAAGAAATTTTAATTTCACGATACTTTTTCTTTTGCAACTTGGAATATTTTTACGAGAAAGACAGTAATGAAAAAAATTAATTATTACAAGTAGCATACATTTATTATTAGTATGCACAATTTTCCACACTTCAAAATCATATATCATCCATATATCTATTACTCTGAGAAACAATTTAATCTTCGAGTTGACATCATGGCTAGAGGGGATTCGGTCAGCGTAACTAGATCACACTTTAGGATGCTGGCTCCGCAATTGATAGAGGAGACAACGAGGCAGTACTATAACGAGACGAAGCTTTACTCGAGGCTATAATGCAACATACATTAAGAATCTGAGCGGCAGAGAAATAGATACGCATCCATCAAGTTCAGACTTTAAGTTTACTCTAACGTTCGTTGATTTAATTCATCCGTTGAAAATCAAATACAAATAATTTATCGATATATCTCCTAGAATTTTTGTCATACTTCTACATTCTATTACTCTTATCTTAGAAAGATTACATTTTAAAAAATTTTTAATTAATTACATTTATGCACAAAAATTTATGCACAAAAATTATAATTGCATTTGCACGTGCAAGAAGACACGTAAAGTGTTAATTGAAATACACGAGAAAATGCGCCAAGGACTTTTATAAAATAAAAAATTCTCTAATTTTTATTAATTTCCTTCGTTTATTGAATCCAATTAAGGTAGTGCTTGCCGTTTTCTTTATCGCGTATCTTTTTAATGCTCCCTTTTTCAACATTTCAAAGATCCACTTAATCGACCGCGAAATTCATTATATTCTTGCAATAATTATTATTTTTGATAATAATGTTAACAATTTCTAATGATAACAACATCAGCCTGCATTAAAAAAAGATAGAGCAAAAGTTGATATGCAGTTTTCGAGTTTATTACAATATTAACATAGTATTTAATTATATAAAAAGATTTGTTTCAAAATTCTATGTTGTTATAAAATTTAAATAATCTTAATTTTAAGTGTAAATAATTTTTATTTTTTTTTATATTAACACATGTTTTTTTTCTGTTTTAGGTAAGTCTCAATTGATTCTCTACCAAAAAGATCAACATTTCTATTTACATTTGTATGGATTTCATAGACAAGCTGTAAGTCAAAATTATATAATTAATTAGTACATCATATATTTCATATATTTCAAAATTTCTAGGATCGCGCGCATATTCTACGGTTATATATAAATTACGTTCCTGATCATCGTTATTGCTGCTCCGATTTATCATGGTTGTTTTATTATTACGATTGACGGAGATGGCAGGAAATTGCGCCAGGGATAATCGTTATTACCGCGGAAAGTACCGAATAGCCGGGTAATTTTTACGTATATTTTACGCTTGTCCTTGACAGATCTTATCGTCAATCATAATCATGGATTTTTCGTAATATTTTCTTGTTGATCTTAATGTCACTTCTAATTTCATTTCGCAATTAACTCGTCCAAACATGATTACATATATTGTGAAATAAAAAATTCTTTGAAACATTCTATTTTTTTTCGCGACATTTGTAACAGAAATGATTTATGATAATAATAATTGCTAAATTCGTTAGATAATCAATGATAAAATATATAATAACTTGTATAACTTGTATTAATTTATAAATTACTTTTATTATTAATTAGTAAATTTTAATACAGTCAATTAATTGCTTAAGATACTAAGAATTCTGACTGTCATCATCATTTAAAGTTTATTACTTTATTTATTATTTTAAAAAATTGATGCATTACGTACGTACATGATGACTTCTCGAGAAAACGCGATCGCGGAGAGAAACGATCGCGCGATAAAATTAAAATGGCCGTTCGCTTGCTCTCGTGCCTTCGTCGTTCTTGTACTCGCAGTCATATACGCTCATATCTCGCGAGCGTGCGAGAATCGATTTTGCGTTATTTCGATAATCCCGCTTAGCAAAAAACCAACGCCTACCGGTTTCTCTCGCAAGTCCGCAAAAAAAGCCGACACCTGCAGCGGCGGACGGCTTTACGGTTACCGTATCGCCTCTTCTTCTATGTGCTATTTCCTGGAAATATAAATCCGCATTTTCTCCGCTAGGAATCATTCGTCGAGAGCGGAGCGCAGACTCGGAAAATTATGTTAAAATAATTAAAATATCCCTCTTTTTATCGGAGACTGTGAGAAAGTAGGCGTGGAAGTAGCTCGGTCTGTTACTAAGTCACTCGCTTCAAGCCGGCCCTGCTCGAAAATAGCGATAACGATGATTTCTGCCGCAAATCCTTCTTACTTCTTGTCCTCGCGTGCGGTCGACCGTCCGCTCCATGGTTTCCTCCGCAACTTTTTCACGCTTGCTTTTTATCGCGCATCTTCCACCGCTTCCCCGACTCGACTTGCGGACGGACATTTTTCACGATGACTGCGCGCGATTCGCGACCGAAATTGTCCTGCGGACGACACCGTTTTCTTTATTAAATTATACGCAGCCTGGGTTTTGCTGCTCTCGACTGGCGAACGATTTACTTTGGCGCCGCCATTATTTCCGCCAAAACGATAATCCGCATTTGTTATGGCACGGAAACGATCACTTTTTTTACCCGCGGTAACCCATGTTTCATGTAGATTTTTAATAGAAATTTAATTTTAATATGTTAAATATTACGTGTAATATTGATTGAATTGAGGGTTCGTGGTTTTTACATTACGATATTTTTATTAAAAGAGATACGGCTGCATTATTATTTTATTCCAATGAAACGATATTTAGATCGGAGTAAAACTTGTAAATATCGTCAAGTATCGTCGAGCGATTTTGAAAATGCGCAAAATAAGTACACGTTCCATCGAATTCACGTCTCGACTTCGATATTTTAATGCATGCTCGGTTAGCATGCGTATGCAACTTTGTTAGTAGACTTAAATCCGCAGACTTGGTTTCTAAATGATCGTTCTGAGAGCAGGGACATTTTCTTATCGAACCAACCGTTCACTCCGCAGGTGGTCGCATCCGGGTGGACGTTATCCGACTGTCCGTAGAATCGTCGCGCCGATTCCGTAGAACGTTTATGCCGTGTTCATCATAATTCACAGTAGTTCCGTCGGGCCGATCTTCCTGCAAACTGTCGTGCGTATTCCCATTAATGGAATGGTTTTATGACCCGCGCGGTCTCTCTCGCGGCCAAAGATCGTCGTACGAAGGATCGGGATTATCTATTCAACCCTGATGCGCATCGTTGCCGGACGAGCGCGTGGCTCGTTCGGTGATATTACTTATTCCGGTTCGTTCATTGGTATGAGTTTACGGTCGGACGTGCCTCGTAAAGTGCCTCGGAGATTCCTTAGATCGGAATAAAGCAGTTGTCTTCCCGCGTTGTTCTCGCCGCGGGATACGTCAGCATCGCAAGCTTCAGAGAGAATTTATTCGGAGGGGGGGGTGGAGGGGGGGATTTATTATTCTGTGATGGACACAGAATTTCATAGATCTTATATATTTATAGACATCTACAAAATATTACCAAAACTGTTCAATTTACTGCTGATATGATGATTTCTTTGATATCGTATATCACGATCATATTTATTTTCTTTCGTACATTATTATTTTTTAAACCTAATATGTCTGTGTTTCTAGATGATAAGTCTGTTACGAATGAAAGAAAAGATACTCATAAAATTATTAATTTAATTGTCACATTTGTCGCATTAGATATATTTTGTAGCTATATTAGATTTTGTGGAGTTAATTTTTGAAAAAGAAAAAAGCATGTAGAATTAGAATCAGTGTTTTCGAATTAATTTTTTTTATTGAATATTATTTTTTTTCTATTTCTTACTTTTTTTATTTTTTATAATAAATTTTTTCAACCAAATCTTAGCTTAAAGTCACATTTAGGTATTGCTTATGAAAATTGATTGACAAATCGTTGTAGGGTGAAATAATTCATTCGGTAGAAGTTCTTGCTTTACTATCTTATATCTATACAAACATTAAACTGAACGGTAAATTTATCGAATCGTGCAACTAAATCTCGAGTTACTCTTTGCTCTAAACAAGCAAATAAAAAACGGGAGCTACATTTATTTTGTCGGAAGGCACCTGCTATTCCGTACATACTGCATCCTGATCCTGATCCTTGCATAATACGCTATCACGGGATTGTAATGGTTTATGGACGCCATAAAATTACCTTTAAGTCGAGGACTTTAATGGTTCACGACTTTTGCCTATGCAGATTTCGTGGTCGATAATCTTATGCCCTAACG
The DNA here is from genome assembly GCF_055798465.1 of Pogonomyrmex barbatus. Classification (NCBI taxonomy): domain Eukaryota; kingdom Metazoa; phylum Arthropoda; class Insecta; order Hymenoptera; family Formicidae; genus Pogonomyrmex; species Pogonomyrmex barbatus. Next base: position 8,128,539 of record NW_028297182.1, on the reverse strand, counting down.
TTCCAACCTCTCGATCGAATATCCTTTTGGTTACAGAGTAACCAATAAATACAGCTTTTCCACGAACCGGTTGCTTCCAGTTCGCTAAAGATTTTTACCAACACCTCAAAATTAATAAAGAAAATATAATTAATTAATATATCAGAACAACATCTAAAACTTGTGTAAAACTTTTCAATACAAAATTTTCTACTCTTTTTTTCTCATTATTTGAATATTTAATTTCAAGTTGAATAATGCACATATTGTATTTAAAGTTTATACAAAGAAATATGTAAGAAATTAATATATTTATTAATTAAATAATTAATTATTATATTTATTAATATATTATTGCGAAATATTCATTAGTTAATAATATTACAATTCTAATTTTTACGGACTTGACAAGAGTAACTTTTGATAAACTATGGGCGAATAGGACCAGAATCGACATACGAATCCCAACGACATTCCTATCTTATCTCTTCTAGGTATTCTTATATAGATAGACTTCTGTAGAAACAGACAACAGGATTTCGGTCTACTGCTTCTCACTTTGACGATTTGGTGCATGTTGGTTATAAAACGGCAGGATCATCAGTTTTTTTAATAATAAGAATGCGTCTAAAATGAGCACTTTAATCCAAAATAAATATTCTTTATTTTCAACATGTTGCAAAAGAAAGAAAGAAAAAAGCTAATTGAATTAATTCAATAAAAATATTACGTAGGTATCTAATTTTTTTATTCGACATCGCAGTATCATGAATATAACGTTTATTATTACAGTAATGAAACCCAAACCCGAAAGATCCCATTCATCGTTAGACGTGCGGCAGGAATGGCGATAAAAATTCTCAAAGGAGACGCAATTGCACAGTTGTGCGTCACAGGAAGATTACAGGGCAGAATTAACAATCGCGACTTGTATAAGCGTAAGGGAAGGGAGGCGAGGGGAGGGAGGAAGGAAAGGATTAGAGGAAGAGAGGAAGAAAGGCACTCGCAGCTGTTTCCGCGCGCAGGCGGATTGCGAGGAGGACGCGTTGCATTGATTTAAAGGTCTCTCAAAGACACTTAATTGCATTCCCATTTCAATGGCCGTGGAGGATGCGGCCGGAAGCTCATCGCTTCTCGCCGCATTACCCATTATCCCGTGCACCTGTTCCACGCACGCACTTGCGATGCGTTACGTTACATTACGTTACGTTACATTACGTTACGTTACGTTACGTTACGTTACGTCATGTCGGCGTGAGTCGGCCTCCTTCTCTTCTCTTTTCCCGGATTCTCCGTCTGCCGCGTCGTCGGATTCTATCACACGCCTATCGAGCGTTTCCTCGCGTAATTCAAGCTATTGTGACTGCGCGCGCGGCTCGGGGAATTAGCACCTTCAATTACGCTTTCTTCAAGCCGTAATCCCGCGAACGAATGGTCGCTTTGTTGCAGCGAGTCATAGAAAATGAGAGAAAATCGAAGCAATCCGTTCTTCGTCGCAGCTCGTCGGGCTTGATGAAAATTATTTTTCGACTAGGAGGATTACTAAAAGTCGAAATTTTTCAAGTTGTCCGTTTTAAATCATGTGATTGACGGTTGTCCGAGATTAACAGCATCAGAGAATTTCATTATATATTTTTTAATTAGACTCTTAATCATAATTATTTTTTAAAAGTCTTTTTATACTTGTCGCGGAAGCGACTCGAAAAAAAAAAAAAACACGATCCTTTATAATTTAAAGGGCGGTTCCCGTCGCACAAACATTTTGTCAGTGTCACTTGACGAAATATCTGGCAATGCGTGCCAGACGCATCAAGACGTATCTTTTAATCGCTAGCAGGCGCCTTCGAAGTATCAATTTCGCGACTTAACGCTACGAAAATACTCGAACCGTGGCACAACATGATCAAGAAAACAAGCAAGAGGACTCGCTCTTGGCATCCAGCGTCAAGATCGGTCCTCATACTTCATATCCGAGGCTGATCGCTCCTCTGTCTGTTGCCGCGGTCGACCCATTAACTTAACGCCTACTCGATACACACGTCGGGCGACACACGTCGATGACACACCGTAAGTTCGTTCTGACACGAGCAAAACACGGCAGATAACGAACGAGTCGGCAGCGACTCTCCATCCCTCTCCTCGTCGCGGTCCACGAGAGCGGACTTTTAATGAGCCACCGTGCCAACGCTGACCACATCGTGTATAAAGGGTGTACCTGGTCGATCGATAGCATCTCGCAGCTGCACGCCGACCGAATCGGCTCGCATTGTTGCTGCACAGAAATTGAAACTGGTATAATCCTTAAGCGAGTTCCATTTTCGTTCGACGTAAAAAAAAAAATATATATATATATATATATATATATATCTTGTATCAGTCTTTTCTTCTCCTTTTTTTTTTCTTTTCTTTTTTCAAAAGTTTTGATGGAGAGATCTCGATACAATGGATACTCGTGAGGAGTGATGAAGTAGACGAGGGTACGAGTACCGATTTCGTCGTGTCTCGTGTTCTCGGCGAAATCGCATGTTAACGAAATTAATCGTAGACATTAATCGCCGCTTCATCTCCTTCCTCAATAATCGGTTGCATTACATAAGTCGGGTGACTTGTCAATCAACAAATCTGTTTGATCTCCACGAAGTGAGACGAATTGCGAATCACAATTGTTTGCGCGGCAAAGACATATCTCCGTTGATTTCTGTGAATTTTATTTGATACAATACTTGGTATCCTGCCAGATTTTTCAGAAATGCGATAAATATGATATATAAAACGATTATGATATAAAGACATCGCGCAAGTTGGAATTTTTATCGTAATGAGAATATGATAGCTGAAGAAGAATTCAAAGACTTTTTCGACGACTTTTTCGACGAAAACATGACGAAATATCCGATTTCATCTACGGTGGCCATCGTTCTCGAATCCCTCGCTAATGTCGTAATCGCATTATGATACCTGAGTCCATCCGTTTTCTCCTTTCCGTCACTCTTGTCTCTCATTTCATTCCTCGTGTTACGGCGCGGAATTGTTTCTTCGAAAAGCAAAATGCAAGATTTCACGTATATTATCATGTTTCTAGAACATCGCATCGGTCACTGGCCATTTTGTCGCGATGAACTTTTGTGCGACAATTATTAAGAATTTTGTTATGGGATAAATTAGCGGGAGCGTTTCTCGTGAAACATATTTTTTAGGAGGATTTTGTAATTCTGTTATATCTTTTAAAAATTAATAACAACGTATATTAAAACATAAGAAGTTAATTGAACAATTTTCTCACTTGTTCTTGCTGATTTATGCAATATATATATATATATATATATATATATATATATATATATATATGTATGTATGTATATACATGTATACATACATATATATGTAATTGAACAATTTTCTCGCTTGTTCTTGCTGATTTACGCAATAATTATATATATATATATATATATAGAGACACACACACACACACACACACACACACACACACACACACACACACACACACACACACACACACACACACACACACATATACATAAGTACACGCATGTACTTATATATTATGAGATTCATTATGTTATTATTATATTCATCTCCGTACATCTTATCGTCATACAGCGTTGCATACTCGACGAGAGAAATTGACCTTCACCGCGAGTAAGAATAATAATCGCGAGAGATGTTGGCGCGATAATATGCGGGAAAGCGAAGATCTTCTTGTCTCCCTTCCGGAGGCCGATGCGAGCTGGGTAAACCGGTATATAATCGAGCAGTCACCTATGCACCGGTTCCTTCGGACGTGCTGCAATAAGGGAGGTACGTGACCCGCTCGAAAAAAAAAAAAAAGGTGAAACGCCTGAAACGCGAGGGTTGGAGGCAAAGGGAGAAAAGGAGCGCTTTTGTCGGCGCTAACGTCGCCGTTAAATCTTTGTCTCTCTTGTGTCTCTGGGCCTCACTTCCGCGCGAGAATTATGCTTCTGCAACTCAATGAATTGCAGTCCTATTAGTCTCTATTTTGTTCTTGCTCATTTGAGTGCGCGTAGGAAAAGTTCGATGCGCGGAGAGGAATGTAGGTACTCGATCGACTAATTTCTTCAAGTGGAAAATTAAAATAAACTTTTACGATAAATTTACGATTTATAAAGAAACATTTTAATAATCTGTAATAAAATAACATCTTTTTACAGGTTTACTAGCGTAAACAATAAGTTTATTAAATAAAAATCTTCTTTTAAGTTTTTACTACATTATACGTAATAGTTAAATACGATTGTTGTAGAGTGATTTAAATGAAATTAACATACTTGTACGCTTACAAGACATGAATATGCATATCCGAATAATATGCTAAGCTGTTGGACATACCAGGTACTTTCTCCAATTACCTTCGGTATCCCTCGATTAAACAATCTTGAGTTAGTTAGTTAGCCAGTTGAAAGCACCGATCAAAAAGTAATTTAAAATTCAGGTCGGCCGCGCTTTAGCTCTATTGGCATCGCATCATATGTGAATATACAAATATCACTCTTTTGCATTATTGCCCCGAGTGAAATAACACGTATAGCCAATTTACTCACATAGATTGGAAATTTGACTTGACAATTGATACCATAAGAAGAGAATAACTCTCTGTTGTTGATGTAAAATTCTCATCGTGAAAGTTTTTCATTCCGAAATTCTGTCTCAGCTTCATCCTATTTTTTCGACTTTCTCTTATTTAAATTATCCTTTTTTTACAGTTCTGCTATAAATATTAATTTTAATCATTAGTACTTTTTAAATTTCAAAATGTAAATTAAATTTCATTTGTTTTTGAAAAATATATTTACTCTCAAATACTTCTGAAATAAAAATCTCAGAATAACACGCATTTGCAGATCATTATTCACGCATGTCGAATTTCATTATGAGTTTTATCCGTTTTTTAATCGCTAATAATTGAAGAATTGTGAAAATATGTGGGATTCTTGTAAGTGGATTGTTCATGAATGAAGATAAAAATAAATTTCGATCAAATCAGAAAAATATAAATATATGTCACAAGATTTTGAAATCCAAAGTCTTCTCTGTGACAATATTATAGATCTTCATCTATCCAAGATCATCGATAGTGCACGATACGGATTAACGATAGGATACGGATTAACAGTTATACGTCAGAGCTATGAAATTCTAAATTTACAAAGTACGTTACGTTCACGATAATGAAGTGCGATCGGCGAGATACGATCTGACTCGCGCGCGTATAAACGTTGCATTAAGATTGTGCACCGTTCTGCATGACGAACATTCGTACATTCGACTGCCGCAAAACCAGTATCACGCGATTGTAGGATCAAAGATCGCAAGTATCAAGTATTATAAATTGAGGGATTAGAACGCAAAATTTACTGTATCTGTATTCGATACACAGTTATTATCAATGAGAAAATTATATAAAAATATTTTCCGACTTTTAACAACATTAACAAAATTGTCTTTTTATAATTACTGATCATTTTAATCAATTACTTTATTAATTTGATAATCTTTTACTAATTAAATGTGAAATCTGATTATTCATCGTTATGTCTGGTTTATTAGATAAAAAAAAATTCTAATCCGATTTTCATCCTCGTTTGCAAGGAAATGTTGAAATAAACGGCGAAGTTTTACCGACGCGGAAATATCGTCTTAAAATCTTGCACGAGGTTCGATTTTGCGCAAGAAAGATCTTTGTGTAGAATCGAGATGAGAAAACGTATGAAGAATGAACCTGACTAAAACGAAGAGGAAGACGAGAGGTAAGATACGGCGGGAAGGGAGGAGGAGGTGAAGGGAGGGGGAGGGGGGAATGTGAACCGAGAAGGCGAGGCGAAGGAAAGAGCGTGCTTTTCTGCTCGTGATGTCCCGAGGCTACCGCAGACTCGCTTGAATAGCCCCGATGCTAACACGCCCATACCGGTCACCAGGGAAGCTCTACCCGATGGAATTATTCGCTGAATTTATTTACTCCCTCGTGACCCCGAGAAAACTAGCCATGGAAGCCCTTACGAAACCCGAGAGAGAGAGAGAGAGAGAGAGAGAGAGAGAGAGAGAGAGAGAGAGAGAGAGAGAGAGGGGAAGAGATAGGGAACCGGTCAGATGTATCTAAGTCTATTCGAAATTGATACTTCGATAGCAATGGAAGTCGGTATGAATATATGCAGCGTGCATATATTTGCTTGCATATATTTAATTTAATACGCAGGCAAGTTGGATGCCAATAAGTTATTTCATATAACGTGACTCCTTTCCGATTCGAAGAGTGGAAATCGGACGTAAATGTCAAAAATGGTCTCGATCGAAAAATGTTAGAAATTATATGTGACGTATATATCGTTAATTAATCGGCACTGTTACCTTATAAGAAGTATTTGTTTTTTGTCATTTGATAAAATTCTGAATTTATTTTAATTTATACAGTCACATTTATCTTTTGTTTCGTTTAAACGTCAAATATAAAGTATCGAAAGATAAAGATCTTTATCAATAAATATGTTGCAAAAAGAAGAAAACAATCCGTTTATAATTCTTGCTCAAAGTTGTAATTAAGGATTAATAAGTGCTTCGTAATACTATTGCAATACTTTGCGTCTCGATAAAATGGAATACTTTGTGACGATAAGATAATAAAAAGGATAGGATAAAGTTTCGCAAAAAATAAAAAGAAATATGCAAATATTCGAGTGCCAATTAAAATTGCGAAATCGAACCGTCGCCGACTCGTTAAAATTATTGACGCATTTGTTGCAAAGGGCTGCCCGATTTCTTTTTTTCCTTACCAGGAATTTGACGAGATATCATCGCGATCACGCTCTTCTCGGATCCTTCTCGATATGCCTCTAAACAGAAAAGGAGAGATGCAAACTCACGAGATATCTTTCGAGTGTCCAGCCAGGAAGTTATCGCTCCTAACACCCAATGATCTCGACGTCGAAAGAACAAAAAAAATTGTAAAATGTGGATTCAAATATTGTTGGGCAATGTAATCGATTTCGCGATATCGTGTTTGTCAAAGCGATGTATCACAAATTAATTTAAAAACACATACGTAACTCGAGATGTCGTGTGGACCGCACATTACGTGAAACTCAAATGATAATAGGGATTTAAAATCATTAATGACAGTTAATCATTAATGACAGTTAATGCAGATTATGCTGTTGAAAGAATGTGCTGTTAACGTTTGTTTACATTTAACGTACCTATTGCATTTTGATTCACCTAAAAAAAAACAGAAGGTATTTGATTTGAAATTATAAATGCATTTTAATAGAGCAATCTAATTCGCAAGATTTTAATTGATTTTAAAATACTGATATATCCGTGAATGTACATTTCTGATTAAGATTTTCCTGATTAAGAAGTAGATTAATGTAAAAGTATATTTGGATTAAAAGAGAAAGAATCGAGAAAATTTTCAACACGGTGAGAAATATATTTAAACATGATAAATCTATTACCGTTATCGATATTTATGTTTGATCGATGTACAACACAATCTAGATAGAAGGTTTTGTTTGGTATTCGTTTTTTTTTGTGACGTATGCATATTGTGTTGCATTGTTGTATGTATTGTTGCATTCTCACACGCAACATATCTTCCAGCTGTTACATGATCAGTCAATACTCTTTTTCCATACAGTTGATTGACCGTCCAAAAGCAACTACATAAAAAACGCAAACATATATACAAACATCCGCAAATAACCAACTATTGAAAATTCCACGAAACCCCACGAAATTGGACAATATCTCTCTCAATTATCTGTTAACAACAATGCATATAACAACGATGCATTTATATCAACATGGACATGCTAATTTCCTTGTTTCGGAAATCATGTGAAGATGTAAAAAGAAAAAGTAAAAAAAAAAAAAAGTAATATATGAAATTATGACTACTTTGAAATGTCCCAAAATTATCGGAATCCTTTAATTTTTTTAAAAATAAATATCGTTGTACTTACTTTATTAATTTGTAAACGTTTATAGGAAAGATGGCAATATTTTAAGTAAGAAGGTTAAATAATTTTTTTCGACTAGACATGAACAAGCACTTATAAAAGCAGCATTAATCGGATTTCAGATAAATTCGATATTTTTACTGAAAGTGTAGTTCAAACGTTTACGAATTAACATTGCTATGACATTATAAAAAAGTTTAGCATGAAAATTTAATGGACGCGATCGAATCAATGCAAAGAATTGAGAAAAGTGAAGTTTACTTCATTACCGTTCGATAGCCGTGGCTCTATGGGTCCAGAAACGATCGTTTCTGTTGATCGAAAGTCGAAGGTGCTCGTTTCGTAGACAAGCGATCATGCGCCCCGAGGGTGTCGTGATAATTTTGCAAAGACAATGGAGCTCTTTCTTGCACGGTGCTCCCTTCGAAATCGTCGATTATTACACGTTGTCTGCGGTGATCACGAGTTAAATTTGAATCGGATCTCGTAAAATTTTGCCATAGTTATTTCTTCGCTTGCGAATTTGATTTCTACCTCGACTGCGAAGTAACGTCCCGTCTATCCTACATAATGTTTATGAAAAGAAAATTTGATTGCAAGAAATGGCGTTTTTGTAAGATTGAAGAAAAAAACCAGTGTAACGCTGAAATACAAACAAAAAAGATTGCTTTTCCCGATTGCTGCCAATCGAAGGGAGTATGCATTTTACCGAGGTTGAACCCTTGTTATCTTAGTTCTTGTTAACTATAACGTATAATATCGTAATCGATATAGAATCGTAATCGAAAATGCGAGATATTCTCCATGATAATAAACAATAATCAAAAAGCAATATTGTACAGCCAAATAAAGCATTTGAGTTTAACAAAGCTGGACTTGCACTACTGCATAAAAGTATCTATTCTTGCGCTTCGATGAAGCGCAAGAAAAAACTAGATCTTCATTACCGCGAATAATTATTTTTTATGTTCGGTAGCTCGTTTGTACCTCATTTTCCACACTCATCATCTGCCTCCTTCATTTTCTCGCATTTCTTCAATTCTCGAATAGTGTCCCATGTCATGGATTTCTCGAATGAGGTAAATCTCGTCCTCTGGCAAGAAACGAAAGAATAATTAATTCGCAACATAATTATTACGGCAAACCACTCCAAATTATTCATGAAATTATTCACTTGATTTCTTATGCGAATATCTTACTCGTTATCTTCTTAATGACGATAATCTTTTTTCTGAGCAGTCTTAAAACGTCCCATGCTACATATACACACATGCAACTTCTCCATATTTTGTTCTATAGCATATTATATAATATATAATAAAAAAATAATAATTTCATAAAATAATAAAAAATAATTATTTTAGAAATCTATATAGATGTTATTATATTTATCAGGAATGTCATGCCGATTATACTGAAATTACAATGAACAAAAAAGAAAAAATGACGAAGAATTTTACATTGTATATTGAATATTTTCAATATTAATAAATGCTCTATATATATATATATATATATATATATATATATATATATATATATTTTCTATGCATTATTTATATGCATATTTGATACGCATCGTTATCAAACACCTTAAAGCGTAGTATGAAATCTCACGGTATGCTTTTATGCTTTGATACCCATCTCAAACGAAACATTTATATTTCTAGAGTTAATAATTCGCTCTCATGAACTTTGCTTATTCACTATCGATCACAAAAACTTAATTAAAATCTGAACTGTACAGAGACGACTTCTTCAATGTGATTCTTTTTCACTTTCGCCAACGCATTCGCGGCGAGTGGACGGATCTTATTGACGACCCTCAACCAGACCGCTACCTGAGAATCTTTTTATCTCGATTATCTATCGCCCTTCTAAGACGCGGCGGTGCGCCGCCACGTCGTCGTGAGTCTCACGGTTATTCGATCGCGGAGATTAGTCACGATTCTCGGACCGAACGAGAGTAAATCAGACCCTCGCCCGTTGACACGTTTAGCGGGGGCCCAGGATATCTTGCGGTTCCAACTTGCGCCATTCCTTGGGGTATTCCTTATTCTCGACGACGACGACGACGACGACACTGACGGTGGTCGTTCCTCGTATTTGCCCCGTGATAAATCATTGAGTCTCCACCGTCGTCACAATCTCGCGGCCATTAATCTCGATAATTGAATCAATATCTGTGTTATCTCCTTGTCCTATCCGGGCTGGCCTCATGGTAATTAGCCGAACTCGTCATAAATCATGCCCCTCTAGGGGTCGTATACGGGTCGAGAGGGGAAAGAAAGAAGAGAGAAAGACTATCGACGGAGCTCCCTTCTTCGGGAGTGTATAACCGGGTGTGTTTCGTAAAATGAATATTTTGTGTTCTCCCACCTAGAAAGAATTACGCGAAAAGGAAAGTACTTGGCCAACAAGTTTTTTTTCGGGAAAAAATATAAAGAGTTACAATTAAAAACTTTCTACCACTTGGATTTGACGGAGACGACGTGATCGTGAATAGATTAATTGAAAACGTTAGATAAATGAGGACAAATAATTTTTATTATAGATAAGAAAAATTATAAAATTGTAACAGAAACATTGTAAATTTTGCAAGTCGAAAAATAATTTGTTAGCCATTCAATCGAGTCATATTTTTTTCATTTCTATCATTAAAATGTTCGAAATGTCTCTCTCAACGGATTTCATCTTTTATGTGTGACGCTCGACGATAATCATTAAACACGCTTTTATCTCATTTCGCATACGGAGAAACTCCGTCATTACTCTCGCAGCGAGTTTCCTCTATATTATACGGAGGAAAAACGGCGTCTTCCGCGTATGTATAATTACATTCCTTCCTTAGATCGTAGCGTTGCACCTAAGGGGCTAAGGCGACTTTACGTAAGGCGATGTTCCCGTCGGTCGCCCGATCGCGATCCGGGTCGCGGGCACACATGGGGTTCCCGATAATATCTCCTCGTCGACGGCGGTGCCATGCATCGATTGTCAAGGAAATCACAGTGATTTGTAATAATGCGCACGCGCGCCTTTACGAAAGTTCACGGTCTTATCCTGTGATCCTGCGGCGGATAGCGGTCCTGGGACGTCCCGGGGCGCCAAGATCAGCGGCCGCGGGTCACACCGCCGCGGCGCAATCAGTCGATCATTATCACGGCCCGCGTAATAATGACTCAGGACGCTCGCAAGCGCGTCAGAAGTCGACCTCGTCTCTTCCTTGTCTCGTTTTGTCCCCTCGACTCGATCGCAACGGCGTACGGACGCGCAACGGTTTTTCGGGGCGTGGCATCTACCTCGGCGATGCTATCAGTATGTCATGACCCCCGTTATCCGGGCGGCCAATTAATTAACAGTAATATCGAATTAATGATTCGTACGGTGTTTACGCAAGCGAACGCATCCGTGTCGCGCGCTTTTTGCAAAGAAATGAGCCTTGGATGTTTTTTTTTTTTGAAGAACGAGATTATTACAATTCTATAGGATTGATTTATTTCTTGATTTAATTTTGATTTAACATCATTTTGAAATTTTCTAATTTTTAATAATTTTTAACTAAATAATTATCAATTAGTTAAGCTTTAAGATTCTGTATCTATATTTACATCTTTAAATTGATTGTTAAAAAAACTCGTACATTACGATCATGTTACAATACATATGTGTGTAACTGCTGTTTCTCTCTTTTCTATTTAATCCTGGAATAGGAAAAAATAAATTATGCATCACAAAGTAAATCATGCGTAATGTCATATCATTTATCAGCATTACATGAAAAAAATGATATTTTGAGATTTGCAGATCTGATTGTTCGATTTACGAAATTAAAGGATATTTTATCTCTTTTATTTATTTTCATTACAGTACAGTATTTTGTTCGTTTTTATTTATTTCTTTCAAACACAATTCAAAAAAAAAACGTTTGTTCAAAATAAATTCATCTGACTTTGCCAATACGAGAAGTAGTCGATCTGCGTTTGCAGTCGTAAATTTGGCCGGATGGATACGTATTTGTGTCGATTTATCGCGCGAATCGCCGCACCTGACTAATTGACGGCGCGAGATACGCGATTCGTCTGGGTTCCGAGACTTGGCCTCGTTATCTCGTACCTTCGGTACCGATGACATCGTGCTGTTCTCGTTCCTTCGGGACGCTCTTGGAAGCGTGGCGGTCGTGTCGAGATCGTAAAACAAGCCGCCGCTTTAATGAGCCAATTATTTAATTGCCCGTCGTCTCTCTCTCTCAGCCTCGGAGAACGACGTTGGGATGCCGACTTTTCGCGCTCGCGACCTCTTCCGTCCGTGATCTTACACGCGATTCCTTCGTAAGAGGAGAGATTCTATATCTCCGATATAGAATCATCTAAATCATTATTCGTTAGTGGCAAAGAAAAAGTCTTCTCGTGTGATATTCTCTTCGCACATATTTCTGGACCGAAAGCCAACACGTAAGTTATAGAAGGTCGTGGTCCAGGACTGGAAACGTAATTTAATCGTAAAATATCAGCGGCGTGGGTAGGAGTCATCGAGAGGGATCTAGATGAACTCATCAAGGACGCGCTTCGGTAGAATCTCAATTAAGGCTAAATTGCTCGTGCGGGGGGGGAGAAAATGGAGTGTGAACGGGGATCAGCGCATGTACGTAGCGTAGCGAGCGCCCGCTAAAGCGATGCGAGCGGGCGAACGTGCGCGATGCGAAGAGAACGGGCGAGTACGCGCGACGGGGAAGTGAGAGAAAGGGTCTTCGAGTTCATTCCGCGAATGGAAGTCGAAGACCTCGGAGCGAAACGGCATTCCGAGCCACACTTGATTGGTTTTGGCGGAGTCGCGCCGCCTTCCTGGAGGTCGGGTCAGGTCACTTCAGGTTCTACGTGACTCCTGCGCTCTCTCTTTCTCTCTCTCTCTCTCTCTCTCTCTCTCTCTCTCTCTCTCGTTTTCGCTCTCTCGCTCTCATGCCGTGGACGTGTTGATAGTATGCAACTGGCCCACACCTCACCGACAATATATCGCACCGTGGCGGTCGTCATCGGCGCTGATTAACGAGTTATAAGTAGAACCTCCTCACCGGCGCGATTTGTAAATCGTCGAGGCTACGATCGAGACCCGTAGTCACGGTTTAATTATCGGCGATGACCTGCGCTTCGACCTCACGCAGAATTCATTGTCGGCGTGGAACTGTAGCGTCATCGAAGGTAGCTAACGTAACCTCCGCGATTCTACGGGGAATAACGAAAATACAATCATCGTGCAATCATGCATTGGACTTTGTCACTTAATAATTCAAGGGGGAAACATTGCGAGTGATGACTCTTGATGTTATTACGGACTGATATCTTGTGGATATTGCCACAGGTAAGGTGTATTCAGGATAGTCACAAGGGCAATCCGTGGAGTATCCATGAGTTGATTCAATCTCATTGGAAACGCCTAACGGTTATCTAATAGACTGGATATACAAGGCAATAAAGAATCTCGGCAGAACGCAGTCTTTGATAAGTTTAATGGAGACTGATATGCCCCAAGACCGGGGGCACATTCTACAGTGCCTCTGTAAAAAGAGCATTGGTCTTTCTTCTCTCTGTTTTCGCCAATCTTTGTTCTATCTTCAAACTTCTCCATAGAAACTATTGGATCGCACGACTTATACCTAAACAAACGTGTCTCGTAAATGTTTTAATAAAAATTACGCTTTGTTATTCTTCAAAAGGATTTTCCGATAATCGTGAAATTTTTTTCATGATTGTGAAAAGATATCTGCCTTTTGCGATGACAAAACTTACGTCATCAAATTATACAAGCGTATTATATAAAAAAATATTACTATTTTTGTAAACTGTTTTTTATTATAAGATATTAACCTGTTTTACATTACATTTTCTATAATCATAGTCTACATTTATATAATTTAGATTCTAAATAGCAAATGTTATTTGATTTTGAATTATTAGACTAAATGAAATATTTAATAAGATTAATTTAGCTGTTAGGATTATTGTCTCTGTGAATGGTCTTGTGCGAGATGGAACTATTTTTTTTCTGCATTTAATCAAATGATACGTAGCACCGCAACGTAATAATCATTAATTAATTACCACTCGGGCGGCAAAACGCGTTAACACGGGTCATAAGCGGTGCCTCGGCGGCGTGTATGGATGATAGCAATTACGTAAGCGGGCTATAATTTAGAATGATATTTCGAGGTTCGGGGACCAAGGGAAGAAGAGAAAGAGTGCGTGAAAGAGTGTACGGGATACCCGACGGAAGTGCGCTCGCGTCTGTAATTATCCACCATAGAACGAAACGCCATTATGCTGACTGTTGGTTAACAGTCTTAATGGGTGGATATCGGTTCGGCGGCGAGTCGGCTCGTTATCCCTAATTTATGTTTGGCCAAGCCATCTTTACGCTTCTCTCGCGCCTCCTTAGCTTAGGTTTTTGTCCATTCTTCCGCTTCTTTTTCACCGTCGACTTTCGATCCGTCCCCTCTGTCTCACAGATCTCACACATATCGCGAGCAAATACGGGGCGAGAATTTATATTTATATTATATAGAATTTATATTATATTTTACAGTTTGGGGCAATTTACATCGCCCTTTTAATTTTACGCCGTAATTAATGTATCAGAAATATAAGTGATTCGATAATCGTTCGATCTAACCGATGAAGAAATAAGAGATAATTACTCAATTCCTATCTTCGTTAACACACCCAGTTTCCTTCGGTCGCCGGTTAACAAGTTTGCTTTACCCGAAATCAAGTTTTATTTATAATAACCGACATGTCACCTAGACGAGAAAATTTATTACATGTGATAAATCTTTCCCATGTGATTAATCAAGCATAACTCGATAATCTCTTCGACGATTCGATCGAGGTTTAACATGACGTCGACAGCCTCTCCAATCTGCTCGTGGACTAATAAAATTTAATTCATATTAACCGACAAGAAGATTTGCAAAACCAGCTTGTACAGAAATATCAATTGCATAAATTACATATTGCACGAGTAATGAGAGAGAATACGCCTTTTTCCTTTTCTTGCCTTTTACGGATTGAAAGTTACGAGCGTTCGCGCGTGTGCCTTGAAAAATCACAACCATTCGCCCCTGACGTTGTACATCCAAAGCTCTCGCGGGAGGCGGCTTCTTCCGTGATCCTCCATCCGGCAGCCGTGTACCGAGTGTGCCGTATCCTCACGTCCGCGAGAATTCGCTCGTCCGCGTCTTACGAATCCGATTTCAAGACAGTTAACTTAATTACCGTTGTTGCGACGGTCGGAAAACGAGATGGGATATCTTACCGCCGTGGCGAGGGATAAGGTCGATCGAGCGAAAAGAGGATGGGAGGAGGGAGGAGAGATAGGAAGGAGCAGATGAGGAGAATATATAAGGAAGAAGAAGGAGAGAGAGAGAGAGAGAGAGAGAGAGAGAGAGAGAGAGAGAGAGAGAGAGAGAGAGAGAGAGAGAGAGATCTGCGAGATACGCGCGTCTGCATGGCGGCGATTAAGGTAAGGTAGGTCGCTGGCGCTCTCCCGGGCGTGTTCATGTCCGATGCGACCTTCGGCCTCTCCTATGGGCCCGGTGTGGTTGCCCAGCATGGACTGGATCTACGGTACCGCTATCTCCTGCCCTCCGCTGCCCGGCCCGCTGCGGGAGCATAAAATGGCATCGCTACCCTACATACCTGTACCGCGTCAAGTGAATTATCCCGCATTACTCTTTAAAGTCAGCCGCACAGCGTCGTTAGGTCGCGTCGAGCCGGGCCCGAAAAATTCATCAGGATCCTGTTTTTGTTCGCTCTTGACCTCTTTTCCACTACGCGTTTAACATAATCGACTATCGTAAAAAACTAACGTAAAAGACTATTAATGTTTATTCTCTTACGGGCAACGATGCGTAAACACGCTCGTTCTCGCTTTCGCATTTGTATTGTTTTTTTACGAATAATTATGAAGAGTTTATTTTTGTGTACATAATTAATTTAATCATTTAATAAAACGATGAGAGATTCATTTTTTTTTAATTATTAATAACAAGTAATAAATTAGTTAGAAAATTTTGGGACTACACGTCGTTGAATATCGAATTTGGTTTGCTTAATGAAGAATGGATTTTTCCTTCAAAATATAATTCTAATATTTTTAATTAATTTCTAATTATATGAAAAAAATTTATTTTATGTAAAATAGTGAGTGCAATTCGCTGCAGTCGCTTGCATCGCTCGCAGGATCGGGCCAACTGTGGTTCACATGATCGCGTCGGTATTCGGGCCAGACGTTCGCATTCGTTTAATTAGATTTCTCGCGATGCCCCTGGCGGAGTGTTTGCACTCTACAGCCACTGTTTGATGGGCGGATAATTATTATTATCTGTACTCACTGCAAATTATATTATCTTGTCAATAGTAGATTACTGCTGTCTATCACTTTTAAACTGAAATATTCTATTCTTTTAAATTGCAGATTTCGAGGTAAATTTTTTTACTTTAAATTACAGTGGCTTAAAAAGTATTTTTATATTTTAATTTTTTACAATAATTTTACATAGAAAAAGGAAATTTACAAAAAATGAAATCTTGACTTAATGAATATATTTTCTATTTACATTTATTGAATGTTTAAAAAATAAAATGTTTAATATATTAATACAAATTAAGGATACTTTAACATAGAATTCTTCGTATCATTTATTATCTTCCAAAAAAGTAGATTGTATAAATAATTTTTTTTTATTCATTAGCCTTCCGATCGCAGCATCGCGTATCAGTGGACTAACTCGTCTTGATGTTTGTGATTTTTTTGACAGCGTCAATTATGCTATTTTTGATAAGATAATTATTTGAATCCCTTATTTTATCCGAGAACGAGATCGCCGTTAATTAACATCTCGCGAGAGCGAAAGCGAACAGGTTTGTCAACTTTTCAGTTCAGAAATCAATGAACTGCAAGAAGCCTTGAGCTGATACCCCGAAACCGGCCTTTGATTGCTTCACTAAACGTTCGGTTGCTACCTGAATCCACCATTATTTCTTGCTTATTTTAAGAGCTGATAGAATGACAAAATGCCATTGATATTCCAAGGTGTGGAAAAACTTATTGCATTAAGAATTAGGAATATATCCACGTTTTTCTCGAAAGAATTGAAATACTTTAAATTTTCTGCACCTTTTTACGATCATAATTTATCATGTATTAAATAGAGAATGAAGTGATAAACAATAAATATTTAAAATATTAAAATAAACAACTTATTCCAGGGTAATTTCTTGTTAACATTCAAGAATATCATAAAAGTTATTTTCAATAAACTTAAATACAATTAAGATATTTATGTATGCTTTTATAATTTATTTTGAGAATTATAAATTAATAAATTAAAATATTTATTTAAAAGATGAAATCTTTTTACTTTAAAAAAAAATCTTATTTCTCATTTTCAATTCAATTAGTCTTATAAGATTTAGGTAAAACCAACTCTGCGGCAGTTAATAACTTCGAATCGTATCGAATTTGTGTATGATAATCCCGATTGCATATATAATTTTATTAACTGTTATCATGATTCCGTCGAATCGCGATAGAACAAACGTCCGGTCATCACTGATAAGAGCCTTCCGCATTGAGATGGATGAAAAGATGAAGGGAAGGTAGTTAATTTCGTTATTTCACAAAATCGATATTATCTTATTAAACTCAGAAAATACTAGCCTCATTACAACTCGTTTAATCGTCAGTGATGCTCGTCAACTCTCTATCGATCAATCAAGAACTCTTCTTTGCGGCAAGCCGAAGATCTTCGATTTTCTAAGTTGTGACGCATTAAACGTCACGCGAATGATTCCTGAACTGCTTTTATCGCGCACTCTTATCTCATTAATTAGCATTTGTATAAAGTAGAAAATACTTTTTTGGTCGTTGCATATTAATTAGAATCATTCGGATTTCCAGACATGGATATGGCATGATTAAACATCCATTTCCATAAATATCTCTTTTTTTTTTTAGAAAAATGAAACTCGCCGGTTAGCGGCTTACCAAACTATTAATGAAAATTCTCTTCGTTGATTATTGATCGATATTATGATATCTTACAATTCGTGAGAAAAGCCGCTCACGAATCTTAACGATAAAGATATTTACCTAGTTTTTGAGGATTAAAACATACTTAGTTAGATAAAAGGGATATATTATAAATTATAAAGGAAATAAATATAAATCTAATAAAATAGCTAGAATTTCAAATATAGGACAGAGTTATAGTATTAAAAATATGAATCCGCTTGATTCCATGATTGTAGAAAATTTTCGAATATCTTCGCGATGAACGAGCATTAACGTACAGAAAATTCTCAACGAGAAGCCAGAGTTTGGAATAGTAATTATCCGGATCCTTTATCGACACGTAACGAGATATAAATTACAATCCTGGACCGAATGAATGAATCGAGCCTTCTACTTGCTATCTTCTTTTTTTCCAAGGTTAATTCTTTTTCTTGCTTCTCTCGATTCGGCAATTGATCCACGGGTCGAAAGCTTGATTTACAGGTGCTCCAAGTGCCCTCTTAATATGATTTTAATGCAGTAATACGTTATTCAATCATACGTTATTCTTTTTTCCTAAATATTCACAAAATATGTAAAAGATTAGTTAATATTATTTATAATTTATCACAATCTTTACGATTTATTCATTTTGCTATTACAGATTGACTTTTCACAGATTGCTTAATCAGTATTTAATTTATTTGAAATACAACAACAACAACAACATACTTCTAACGTAAATTAAACATTTTATTAAAATTGTAACAAGTAAGTTGATAATTTATATAAAATTTTAAGCAAATGATTGATTTTGTTCTAGAGTAAGTTTATCATCCCGACAGAGTTTACCCTGCCTTTTTTTAAATTTACTATGTTATTGCGACTTAACGTCACGTTCTGATTAATCATCTTAGAACGTGCAGAAATTTATACGTCACGCGCTGCATCGATTGACCACAAGCATAGAACAACATTATTAAACGTCTTTATCGGTTCGTTTATCTTCCTCGCTCTATTTAGTCGTATGACGATATTCTTTTCTCTGCTTTAAGCAAACCAGCATTTCTAATCGGTGATTATGCGTATGTGCCGGCAGCTATATGTATGAGGTCGCTGGCGTCAACGCTTGTATAATTTCACTGATATCGGCTATTTTATTTGTTCCACCCTGTCTCTGCTCGTATACATGTATACATTGCCGTTGACTCGAACAACTTACTTCCGCTATTTCATATAATTTATATGTAATATATGTACAATTAATCAGAAACTAAGGTGATCATACGTTTGTTTATTAATTATATGTTTTTTTTTTCTCTCTTACAGGTAAGTTTCACTGAAGAAACACTTCGTACATCGAGAGCGATACAGACAGCAGTCAAGGTCAGATCTTTCTAATTTGTTACTTGTCAGACGTATGAGAGGGTAGTTGTTGCTGCTCATAAAATGCTTTCTTTCACCAGACGGTCAAGCGAATTTTTGCGTCTGCATCTTCCGAGATTTATCCCTCCAGTTTCGTTAAATTACAACGGGGCAACAAGTCGTTCACCTGTTAACTGGCACGCCAGAAATGTTAGTTTCTCGTTGCTGGTGCACATACCGACATCGTTAAAGTCACGTCGAAAACTACGAGGGCAACTGCCCGTTATATCCGATAGAGTCATTTTTATTTTGATGAACGATCGCCTCGAGGTTTAACCACCCTGAACGAATACTTTCTTCAACTTGTAATTCGATAATAAATTAAAATATGGGACGAGCAATCTAGGTCAATGAATTAGCTGATTTGATTGCAAACAATGGTTATGAGAATACAATGATTACGACAAACTATTAAATTTGTCAAAATTACATTATCTTATTTTCCCGTTTTTAATATTTTTGACTTTAGAAGTATTTTTCAAAATATAGAAAAGAAAAAAAAAGCAATCGGAAATTATTTTCGCATAAAGTTTATAATTTTATACTTTATACATTTCTTTCTTATCTACGATTATTTTTTTTTTTATTCTTAACGAAGTTGAGATTCTATTGACGTTGGTTTCTCACTTGTTAGCATAAATTATTATTAAGCCCTTTTTGACCAATCGGGGTCAAAACCGACCCCCCGCCCCATTGCAGTAGTTACGCCACCCAAATTTATCCATAGCAATTGAGGGTTAATAATACCGGATTGATCAAGTCAGAAGAGAGATCATAATTTGAGCACAGCAATGATGTTATCAGAGTGACATACTTGCGCGTCTCCTAATAGCGGAGTAATGACGTGGCCCATACGTCCGCTAAAAGCTTCATTCTCATTCTATCAAATTGTCGAGGCGAGGGAACGCACATATACTCGCGGAGCAGATGCAATCTTTTTATGGTTCCCGTTAGGATTAATTTGTGAGAAGAATGATAATATAGTAATAATATAATCAAGAGCTCGTCCAATTATTCGCTTATGCGACGATTCATTTGCTGAAATTGGAATGACTCGACATGATTGGATTACTTTTTACTTGATCAAGATTCTTATTATTAACCTTAGATTTTTATAATTCTTCAGGTATGTACACACACACACACACACACAAATTTATTGGATTACATATTATGAAATTTTTAACAATATTGATTTTGATAACGATTTTGAACAAATCTAATATGTAGATGTTTTTTTTTTGTGTCTTTCAATTTATTGTACAAAAAATTTATAAATTGGATTTCATTCTCATCTGTAATAAGTACACTATTATATTTATTAACATAATCGTAACACTTAGCAACAAAATAGAACGCAATGCCAGTACATTTCTTAAAGATAAAAGTTTCGTATGGAACAAATGTATTATCTATGCATGCAATTGTTTTTATGGTTTATGTCGGTTACCACAATGGAATCTCATAAAACATTTACTAGCACAGATCGTAGTGATCGTAACAGAAGGTATTTATGCTCATTGAATTTCGTCACGTCGAAGGTTATTGAAAAAGCGGCTAAGACGAGGATGGGAACCTCGTTACGATATTCATATTTTACGTCGCTTGTCTTATGTATGGCATTTTCCCTCAATTCAACGATCTAATAATCATACCTATACCAATTCTACAATAATTGGTATTTAACAAAAAAAAAACCAAAAAACACCGTATATATTTCTCACCGAACATCATTATTTAAGTCGTTTCGAAATCCAATTTCGATCTTGTCTCACATAATATCGTCACGATAAACACCTCGGATCATTCTCAACTTAATCGAACCATCGCTGAAATCGCGATGCTTCGATTAGAAAACAATATCGCTAAGAAGTAAGGCTTAACGGTATCGCGACGGTGTCCTCATTGTCAGAGGGTTGATTCCTATTGTCGATTCTGTCGATACGATCGCGCGGACGATCGCAGCCAATCACGGTCAAAGTCGCGTTAGCGAGCGAATATATCCCGAACGATCTCGAACGTGTCGGCGGGCCGCAGTCCGGCGGGGCACTCGTGTGCCTTGATTAATCTTAAGATTCCGATCTAATTGGATTACAGAAGGCTGCGCCTCGCTTCTCTAGTTTCCATTCGTCATCGTTCGGATCTCCCGTCTGGGTGTCCCAATGATTCATACATCGCCGAATCACAATGCTCCCTTTCTAGCCGCGTCTCTCCGCTTCGCCGTATTTTCTAGCTAGCGCGCTTGTTAAGGATCCACTCCCCCGAGTCCACTTGGTTGATGTTCGTTGTGTCAAGAATACCGAAAGAATCCGACCGACCGATGATTTGTTGCTGACAGCGACAGGCCCGGTTTAATGGGGGGTCCTTGCTCACGGGTTGGCTTTCTAATATTGGAGGATGCTCTTGTGGACGTTGATTTCTTTCTCTTGCTCATAAGACTCGATCCGCGTCTATAAACTGCTGATCCTAGTGCTGGCGACGATGTGAAGAGATAATAACGTGTAGCGTGCGCGTCGGTTGATTTCCTCGAGTTATATTTCACCGCATTTTTTTTTTTTCTTCTCGAAGACGAGAAGAAACTTTCTCGATTCGCGAAACTGTCTTATATTAAAATATAATAACAGAGAGACAGAAAGATAATTTTACAAATGTAGACTATAAAAGATATTAACATCACAAAAGATACACAATGAAATGTAGAGATAATTATATTATCCATATTGGGACAGATTTCGCTGTTATACGTATAAAGACGATCTTATTTGCGAAGCGAATTTTTTTTATTTATCATTAACGACCGGGGTTCACGCGTCATAAAATTTGTTTATTAATCACTCTTAATCAAGCTTCCTTGCAAAAAAAATTAATCATCTCGTCGAGTTTTTTACGTGAAAAATACAATATTATGTGTCATTTTCTATTTGCTTAAAATCTCATCTTTTACACATCACGCGATATATTATCAGTCGGCTCATTAGCCACGATCCTCGCGGACGTGCATATACGCCCACGGCGCGGAGTAAGCGAGATTCCAGTTTGCGAGAGCGAGCGAATCGACTGGCGGACAAAGGACGCACGGTGCGCGGACCGTTATGATGGTCTAGGATGAAGCGAGAGGATTCGCGACGTAAGTGTGGCACGGCGACGCCTCGGGCCCGGTATAGGGGTTACGAAGTGCAGGAAAAGCCGCACGATGCAGCTTGCACGGCCGTCGATATCCTCGACCACACCCACGTCCTCTCTCGCTCGTTCTCTTCCCTTTCCCTATCCTTCTCTCTCTCTCTCTCTCTCTCTCTCTCTCTCTCTCTCTCTCTCTTCGTCTCTCGGGAGAAACGACTCGTTCTCAGATATCTCGACAGCGCTAGATCGGAGACCGGAGAGCGCATTTGCATCCCGGGTCCTGCGGCGCGGCTACACGCTTGCTCTACTTGCGAGAGCCGAAGTTTGTCCGTTCGTTATGTTCCTATCACGTGGCCGACTTGTACCGAGAGAGCGAGACTCGGCATTCGCATATGCGCCGCATCTCCTGTGGCTGACTTTAATTCCGACGTAACCGGAATTTCGAAATGTCACGAGACGGCGATACGACCGCTGTCTCTTTTTCTCTAACTACATATTTCTTCTCTGCTAATATGTCATTGTCCATGAGGAAAGTCCGGAGATTTCTCAATCAAGAAATATATTTCTGCTTGTATCTCGTACGGCTCACGCATTTTTAAATAATATTCATTCTCATCCTTATAAATTATTTAGAGATTTAATTTGTTTCCTTTTTCGTTTATATTATTACATTTTTTTTTTTTTTGTAATTCAATATACGTGGTTATTATAGTTTTTTTTTTTGTATAAGTCTCCTTTGTTTTTTGTCAACTTCACTTTGCGCAAAGCCAGAAATATGTTTCTTGTTATAGAAGAATGATTTATCGATCTTTGGCATGCAGGATATGACGCGTGTTACTGAACGCTTAATAACGTATTATTTCGAAACAACGGAAACCTGGCTTGGTGTAAGCCCCGATCTCGCAATAATAGCGTCGCTCCGAATAACGGAGCTCACTGACTAGATGAGAGCAAAGATCGGTTGTCCGTCTGCTCGATTGTCGGAAGAGTATTAATGTTGGACCAAACCTCTTAAGTTTCATCGTCCGCTCATACACCATGTAATTATTATCTATGTCCATTCGCCGGATATTGGTACTATCTGCAAAGATAGGTTTACGACACTTCCGGTGAAAATGTTCATATTTTTCATCCTCATAAACGTGTTATAATTCTACGATACAAGGTTTCCTACATACTCAATATTTCTCCTTATATCTTTTAAATTAATTATAAAAGTATACATACAGTTCGGAGAGAGATTCTTTGACTTCTTCAAATGGAAAAGAATTTAATTTCAATTTCTCGATTTTATCGATATTTGAAAATATTATGTTTTAATTGAAAGAAAATAACTGATGTTATTATTGTAATCAACTTCGTGGATGTCTTGAAATTTAATTCCGTAACTAGAATTAAGAATGTTATTTTAATTACTAAGGAGAAACTGAGTAATCTAAATACTATTCTCCGTGACTGTTTCGATTGCGTTATGCGTTACATATCTGTGATCACCGATAAATCGTTCTGTAAAAGAAAAGAGTGGATACATGTATAAACCTTGCAAGTAACGTGACACTATAAATCGCGGGACACGCCCGTCTCTCTTCATTATGAAAAGATCCTGCGCGCGAAAGCAAGCATAATTCTCTCTCTCTCTCTCTCTCTCTCTCTCTCTCTCTCTCTCTCTCTCTCTCTCTATCTTAATATGTGCAAAATCAACTTGGACATCTTAGAAGATTTAAAATAATTAAAAATATTGATAATATACACACATTGCGTAATATAAAAAAGTATTTATATAAGGTGTTTTATTTCTAAGATTAAGGATTGCAAGTCTTGTGAGCTCTTCAATGAACTTCATTCTTTATTTGTACATTTCTTCGCTTATAACAGCGCGCGGCTGAATGGCGGATGCATTGGCATTGATATCCCCAACTCTCCCCTTAAAACGTTTCGCAATCTAACCGTTGAAAAGGCCACGCCATATATATATATATATATATATATAGGATGGATGCAACACGCAATCGCGTTATCTGTAGCGAATAACTGGGATATGGCCCCCTTTACCCTAGGCGCTTCTCTATGTGTGAACTGGCACGACGCCGGATCGAAATGTTAACATCACCGTGGAAACCCACGTTCGCG
Source organism: Pogonomyrmex barbatus (assembly GCF_055798465.1). Lineage (NCBI taxonomy): Eukaryota > Metazoa > Arthropoda > Insecta > Hymenoptera > Formicidae > Pogonomyrmex > Pogonomyrmex barbatus. The sequence continues at coordinate 8,103,850 of NW_028297182.1, read as the reverse complement.
TTAAAGTTTATCTGTCCGACAGACTCGTAAATACGCTAGTGCAGTCTCGCCCGTTTATATCGTGCAGAAGGTATAAAGAATAGCGCGATCTGTATGAATTCAGCGTTGTACTATGTGAACTGGTTTCCCTTGTTCTATTAGCTTAAGTTGGTCAATGGTTAACCAACTTCGTGGTCGTAACAGTGATGTTGCAATAGATTTAGCTATATTTCTGCTATGATGGAAAATGTATAATTTAAATATAATTAAAGACAACAAAATTAAAATATATTACGATTACACCGCGTAAGTGTGTAACATTTTAACTGATTATCATCGTCTTTCCCGATGACGAATATTAATTAACACTGCTGCGCTAAGTATATTTAGAATACACGAGTATTGAACTCAGGCATTTATTTTTCAAAATTTTCAGAATTTTATTTTAAGACTTAAGAAGACTTAAGAAGAGCACGCCGGATAGCACACCGGATGCATCAGCATTTCTGTTTTTTTTTTCTCTTTTTAAGCGACAAGACATTTAATTTACCGAGGAATTGTAGTTTGACGTTAGGATGTTTTTCTCGACCGCGGTTGTTTTTTGGGGACCCTGTGACAATGATTCAGCCATCGAAAAAAGCCTGGGAGATATGTAACGATAAATTCCCGGCATTCACGCGTGGGAGATTGCCGTAATGCCGGTAACACACAGCCTGTGCTCGTCCGCCACGCCCCAAACAATTACCAAGAAGTCGAGGCGATAAATCAGCCGCGAAACTGTCTACGAGCGAAGTATGTAACGCCACGGTAACACCAAGGAAGGCAGTACACGTATGCATTGTGGATCAATGCATACACGATCGTCGATTCCGTCGGGAAATCGAGAGTCATCTGAACACATCGTGTAAGACAGAACGATGGATGGACAAATTCCGCGCGCGACGCAAGCAGGCTCTTAGAACTTTTATCTGAATGCGTGGTTTGATTTATGCGAACATCTGTTTTTTCTCAATGGAGATATTTCATTCAGAACTATCAAGAGAATTTTCAAGTCGGAAATGGAAAAGTATTTTCCAACTGAAATTTCCATTTCCAACAGGCAAAAAGCATTTTTATGCCATTTTTATATAAGAAACTGAACTGCCAAGAAAATTTTCGCGTTCTAAGTATACTGAGAGAAGATTTTAGTAAAATAATTAATTTTTGCTTTTTGAAATTACACTCTATATTTTTTTTAACAGTTAGAAGAAGAATAAAATAAAGAAAGAAAGAACAAAGAGAGATGAACAAATAAAAAAATTGTATCGGGTAATATTTTAATAACATTTTATGTTATACCTATATTATATTTGTAATGACTATGATTTAGGGGACCTATATGAAATTACAAGATGAGATGTTGCGTTAAGAGGTTGAGTACTAAAATTGGTTCGTAAAATTGACGTGCACCTCCGACATCTTCATTATATTCGAACAAACGAGAGTATTGAATTTACTGTCTCATCGATCATCCTTGTCGGCAGACTCCTACGATCCTCTCCATGTCTTTCTTTCACTACTATATATTATATCATATATTACGAATGCCATTGTATCATCGATCACAAGAACATCCCTTTAAGAACATATACTAAAGATAGTATTCATAGTCATTCCTTGAGAAATAAGAATTCTTCTCTTATATATATATATGTGTGTATATCAACACGTATAAAATAATTCTCAGTCGCTAAAGAATTTTAATGAATGTCATAATACAATTTCTTACATGAAAATACCTTATCTTATTAATTCATAACAATACATTATTAATCGTACAGATAATAAAGATGATAAAACGAACAAGTGAGAAATTTAATGGAATAACGAACGATCGAGATCTCTTATTCCTGATTCCCACCCAAGAGATGAAAACAGAGCGCTAGATACGTGCCGATTACGTAAAACTTATCTATATTTCCCATAGCGCGAATACCGAAGGTGTTATGTTACTTTCTACACAACCCGGACACGTATGCAGGATCACAGTATAGAATGGCTAAATTGACCGTTCCTCCGAACAAATCATTTTTCTAGTAAATCTCTAACAATTTTTCTTTTTCCTCTTTAACCCCGTGGTTCTTTGGATCATTTTTCTTCAATTTTCGAAAATCTCGACGAGACACGAAGAAATATTGCGATTAATAATGAAATAAAACTTATCTTTCCAGATGGTACTTGCTTAATCATGACAGGGAAACGGTACCCGTGAGAAAAAGGTTGGCAGTATGCTGATCTAAGCGCTTGTCTACCTCGCATTTGCCTAGAGCCGGCCCTGTCTCCACACATCGGGCATGCAGCGGCACGCCACACCCAGGTCACAGCACCTACAGTGAAGCGTTTTTTTGTTTTTTTTTTTTTTTTTTTTTTTTTAACGAGGTTCCCCTTCGAGAGAGATCCCGATATGCCATCTCCATGACTGAGTCATTTGCAGACGCACGATCCGCCGATCGCCGTTCTTATTCCGCGTACCAGCACGATGTACAGAACATCGCTTCACGTTACATAGTGCATAGTCGATACACACATATCTATTTCGCGAACTACTCGTGTAAAAGAAATTTAAACATTTAAAAAATTTTTTTATGTTCTTGCACTTCTTACAATTTTTATTACACATTTTTATATTTTTAGGAAAAGAGAAAAAGAGAGAGAAAGAGGTTGTTGAATATTATCTAGATATTTTTATCTGTTATTCGCAAAAATGAAAGTTAATATTGCTTTTTTTGTTCGTTTCTTCATTTTTCTTTTTATCCTCTCTCGATATCTTCGTTCTATTCCTTTGCTTGGAGAAAGGCTGGTCGGAGTCTGGGTATCTTCCGCATCTCTATCCCTTCCTCGTAGCCTTGGTAGCCTTGGTCTATCATCGGCTTCCCGCCGAGAGAAACGCCGCGTTTTAATGAATATTACGTACGCACGCGAGATAACTGCGTACGGTGTCTATTGCTCGAGACGCGAATCATCGCTCCCGATCGTTCCCTACATCGTCTCTCGACGTCGTAACAGTCGAGACGACCCTCGATCGTTGACTGTCAAATCAGGAAGTTTGCCACGATCTCTATCATATTTAAATGCTACAATGTCTCTCGTCGAGCTCGTCGGCGTGCGTCCTTGCAAAACTCGCACCTCCACTCGAACAATTATTCGAATGATTACCCCTGACGTTCTTCGACGCATATAACAGTCGAGTCGGCATTTCAATTCAGTCGCAGAGCTCGAACTCCTACGCGAACTCGACTGTGACTGTGGAATATCTCGTAGACCGCGCGAGAGGATTACTTCTTTCCTACTCCCCTGCATCTTCGCGTGGCAGCGCGCCATGAATCCTCTCATCGTTGTTTATCCATGTGACAGATAGCACCGGGTGGTTGCGCACCTGCGTGTCAGTACAATGCGAACGCGGAACGTAGAATAAGGATCCGAATGGTCGTTCGTATCGACGTATCTCGTTAGAAGCTTGGTAGGCGATTAGATTCACGAAAGCAACAGGGATAGGACGAACTCCCGACGCCGTTGTTATTTAAAAATAACTACGAAAGTTATTTGCTCGTTTCTGCCTGCCTCCGCAGGGCTCATCGACCGCCATGTCGTAAGCCCAACTACGACGACTCGCGCGTATTCCAAGCGTGAAGGAATAGACGAGATTGGTCGTAATCGTAAAACGGAGACTCGATCGCGGAGAATTAGAACCGGGACCTTTCTTCGAACCGCGGAGGATCCTGTTATAGCACTCGAGCGTTACGTCGAGCGCGCTATATCGCGGTAATTAGCTCGCCCGTGAAAAATTCCACCGTGAATTTGCATAATCCAATCGGATTACGCGGCGTGGCGCACGAACAATCTGCGACCTGGAAGCTGGTACCGGCCGACGATCTTCATGGGATCACTCGGTAAAGTCGTAACTTGGAAGTTTCTGCTCTATTACCCAACTAATTAGCATTCGCGATTCGACGCGCGAATCTCTCAAGATTCTCCACACTATCTCTACCCAGGTGATCGAATAGACGATCTTACCGTTTCTTGAGTATCTTGGGTTTACTTAAATAAATCCAATTGCTCCAATCCAATTTGATCAGATCACGCAGGAATTTTTGATATTATTAGCAAATATTACATCGCAAATATCTTATTTTATTTGAAATAATTAGAATTACATTTTCTTTATTTTACATCAATTTTTACATCAATGTTTAAATTCACATCAAAATTAAAAATTGAAAAAGAAATTGATCCTCGACTTCAAGATAAATAATTTAATCTATAATTATTAATGTTTATTAACGATATTACGAAATAAGTGGAAGAACACAACGTTTGAAGTTACTTGCAATCGAGTCGGAAGGAGGAAATTTATTCGCAATGCTTTTCGCATTATTACTGATAAATTTGCGTATATTAGTAAACTTCATGAAGACTGAAGAATACGAAATCGCGGTTGGCAGACCACGTGTGGGTAGTTCATTTTATATTCACGAGGGTTTCGCGAGCGTAGGAAGTTTCGCGACGTAGGACCAGCCCTCGGTGGAGAACTTGCTGACAAGCTGAAGGGAAACCATCTTCCAGTACATCACGGACAGATGCGCGCTGCAATTAGTTTTCGCGAGATTTGAGTGGCATGCAGAAAAGGAAGAATTCACGCAATTTACATAATTCTCCGTCATAACACGCGAACCCGCGAATATATCAAGACGACGAATGTCCCTTCCATCGAAACGATTTTTTTTCTTTCCGTAAGAATATTTTTGTCATTCCGTTGGATATTGATCTCGTAAAGGAACTCGATTCAGAGTCATCACAAAATATTTCAAGTTATTCGTGAAAAGTACTTTTAAAAATGAAATTAAATGATTGCGAAGTTTAATTTTTATTTAAAATCTTTCGTTATCAGTCCATGAAATATAACAGCTATCTGTTTGTCAGACAGGAAGAACAACTTGGTTTCTTGATCGTTCGTAGCCCGGCTAGTTTTCTTTGTTCGTTCATATAATCGACAATCTGGCCAATTACGATCGATTAATCGGACAGTAGCGAAAAAAGCTCGAGGAAGTTGAGGCCGCTGCGAACAGCCGTCTTGGGAATAGTGTACGCCATTGACGAGACGGTTGAGAGATACTTTATTTTATTTCTCTCGACATCCACTATTCTATTATTATATCGAGTTGGCTGATCCGCCTTATTCAGACTTTCAGGAAGTCATCGATCGTCATTAAATTATCGGAATCGATCACCATTCGTCAGTTTCATCATTATGTTTTCAAGAGACAAATGGAATGATCTGGTCACTTGCATTAATATCAATGAAAAAAATTATGATAATTTATATTTTTATAGTATTTTAAATTTTCGAGTAACTAAAGATCGAACGCTCTCTATTTCTGAATCGATTATAAAAATTTGTTTAAAAAAGTCGAGTTTGCTTGAGGAATTTAAATTTCAACTTAAAATTATCGTAAGTTAGTTTCTAATTGTTTTGCTATTAAAATTAAAGATTAAGGGATGTGTTTTTTGAGATTGAAAATATGAAACAAATAATCTCGACCCATCTGCAGCGCTTGCGGGCTTCTCCGTCGCAATGATGCAATGCAATTGTGATGTACAGCGATGCCACCGAACGCCGTAAAGCTGGAATTCGCAGGGAAATTCCAGCGCTTCGCCGCGGCAGAAACGCATTCGAGTTTACGAGCGCGTTGAGTTTCCGGATTTTTTATCTCTTCCGACGAAGCGAATCATTCTCCAACTGAGGAAGAAGTGCCTCGCCCTCTTAACAGAGATTTACAGTTAGACGGGCAGAAATGCAAACTCCCGAGAGACGAGTTCGGTGATATATGTTGTTGGAAAAACGACACTTGTGTAGAAATTTTATCAATTTTATCAAAATTTTAAAAATACATTTTTTTTTTTGGACCGCACAATGTTACATATGAAAAATTAAAGTAACGAAAATTTTAAGAAGCAAAATTGCTTTATCGAAAACTTTGGCTTTTAATAAGAACAATAAAAATAAGCGAAGTGAGAAATTTGATTATTATTATACATTTGACGATATATTATTTTTAAATAAATAAATTTTTATAATAATTTTGTAACTGTACGAATTGTCATATGACCGCTTTCAAAAAATGAAAAAAAAAAAAAAAACGTCATACGTGACGCGCGTGCTATCGCCCAACATGTAGCCCAACTTCACGCATCGATGCGTGGCATTTTTCCGGCGACTAAGAACGGTGCAACGGAGCTTTCCCGGCATTCGGAAAACCCGGCGCGGAATCTGAAGTTCTTGAATCTATCATCCGCGAATAGGACGGCTTGTGCGTGGCTATTAAGAATTTCTTCTACCGTTAGCACCTCGCTGCACCCGCGTCAATTCCCGCGCACGATTTCAGCCGACTGGTCTCGGGCGAGTAATCGCGGCTCTACCAGACGAAGTCTCGCCCTCCAGAAGATTTTACAGTTAAGTCGACATATACACGACATGTCGACTTAATTGCAGCGAACAACGAAAGGATTCGATCGCCTCGTGCCTTTCCTCTTGCCTTTCGACCGAGCCTCACTTTATAATCAATTATTATTATCGATGGAGAATCGTAGCTCCATGAATCCATTATATTTGTTCCACTTGCGTCGATTATTTTTTGCAAGAGAAAATTTGGGATCTCTAGATAATTTCCGAGTCAAAGAGGAAATGCTGAATCGTTGAGTATCTCGAGGTAATCGGAGATCGATGAATGATGCATCGATTATAGAAGATTTATGAATACGAATCTGAATTTAATTATGCTTTCAATCAGAGACGGAGTGTCTGTGATTATCTTCGATTACGGACACTCACGTCAGCATCTTCAAAACGTGAGGATATAATACGTCTATCTTTCGACCTCAGCATCATTATCTTTTCTTACGAAAACTTTGTAAGCAGGGCAGAGGTGTAATGTAAGTTTAATAACGGGTTTGATTATTATGTTGCGAGCGAGAAAAATACTAATGAGACTAATAATGGTTTCGAAAGATCAATCAAAATACTGTCTCGCGTTCTATCTGGCGTTTAACGCTAAATACGATCCAAAAACTTAAACCGTTATACAAAAATGAATTAATCATTACAATTTAAACAGGTTTCGAATGTAAAAGTATAAAGTACTCACAGATCGGATATATGTATACGAATATTCGTTAACTCGCGTAACATTTTTGCGTAAGATCGTAAGATTCGCTTGCACATACGTCGCTCGAATTTGACAACATCCTGCATTAAGGAGGGCACACATACCTCGGCGTACGTGTGAAAAGCGATACCCTCGGGCACGGCGTAATTATCGAGCGCATTAAACCGAGCGATTTGGCGGCGCAATTAAGCGTGGACGATTTGTAAGACTCCGATATTTATTTGACGCATTACGTTGCGCCATATAGCAACTTTTTTTTCCTCCTTCAATGAGAGGCTGCGCTACCTCGCACAACCAAGCAATCTGGATAAAGACGAGTGGATGAGGAAGACGAGCGATGGAAGAGAAGGAGGAGGCGGCGAGCCGAGAAAGAAGATTTCGATCTCGCGATGTCCCCTCATTTTCTTGATGAAGGGCCTGATGGGTCCTCTTTTTCATTCGATTCGGCAAATAATGCAGCCCGCCAGCCGCACCGCCAGCAATTCGACTTCTTAGCCTGCGCGACTCGTCATTATGTCGTCGCGCATTAACGTCATCATGAGGACGAGAGTAGCTCGGAGAGAAGAGGGACAAGGATAGCGGCGGATAAGAAGAGCCGATGGTTCTTGGCAAGAACGAGGAAGGGCGAGCGGAGAGGGCAACGATGCGAATGTTGCTTACTCAGGTAGCCAGACTTCTTTCTCTCAGCACACCCGCGACCGTTAATCGTGAAAATCAACCGAGCGCCTGCAGGTGCTCGATGTCTCACCTTCGCCTTTCCTTCTCGCAGGTTTGACCGTGATTGACCCCCGACCCGCGATCATTTGCGCCTCGCGATAACTTGAAATCTTTCTCATTATCGATACCGCTGACAGACGTGTAAATATAATCTCTGTCTTATTATTAATAATCGGTATTTGTGTGTGAAAAAAATAAGTGGGAACTTTTACCACAGTGATATTAAAAGGAATATTAAACGTAGAATATATAATAAAAAATGGAAAATCTCAAAAAAAAAAAAAGGAATGAAATGTATTAAAAACAAATTTAAACATTGTTAACGCGACAATAACGCGTTTTCTAAAAATTTTATTAGATATCGAATAGAATGATTCGGCATAAGTATCAAGTGATGATGTATCACGCAGTGAGCGATGGTATTCTAGGTAAAAACATACGTATAAAAATCTACAGGCACAGGAGAATCCTTTCAAACTTCCTTCGGAGATACCAACGCGTTGGTTTCCGCCGCGGGCCAGGAGTGGATCTTATGAAGGGGACCACTTACGGAAACTGCTGCGTATCCTCTCACGAATCTTGGCAGCGTAGAGAATGAGTTTGAATTTACGTCCTCTCATTCTTGCGAGATATGTTCCTTCGGGTCATTCGCAGCAATAATAATACGCAGGTTTTGCAGATGGAGACGAAAAGGTTATCGAGAAAGTAATTCTGTCATGCCAGACTAGTGATTAAAGAATACCCAGCGGCCAAAGATAATGTCGGAATGAAATATAAAAGTAACGTAAGAGAAAGAATGCGAGATGTATACAATTTGCAATATTGCAATGAATGTTCAAGACATCAAATTTTAAGAAGATTGAACAATATGTTTGGCTTGTGGATGAATGAACGTTCTAAGTGAAATTTCTCAAAAACAGCAACGCATTACTTTTGCGCATTACTTTTTAAATTTATCGCATTTTAATAGGAACTTAAATTTAGTTATTAAGAAATTTAACAAAAAAATAAAAATTGACTTTAGAAAATTTTTATTAAAAAAAAAGTTTATTTTTAGAAAAAAGATTGCGTATTTGCGTTTTTACTCTAATTCTCGGGAAATAAATCCGCGTGCAAACACGTGTGTAATAATAACGTTTCGATCTGCCTCATTCGTCCCACGCTAAACGCTTTTCCATCGCGCGGCGGAGATACAACGTAGAGAGAACGACGCTGCACACATAACGAGATATCGCTTTTCTAATTTAAACAAGCGGTGCTCCTATCGTCGTACACAGCCTTGGTCGATGTATGCCTTCGCTCCAGTACCGACACATACACACTCGACACCCCCTCCCCCCTCCCCCCCCCCCTCACACACACACACACTCATATGGAGCGCAGCATCCATATGGTGTTGCGGTCCATGCGCGCACGAGTGCGTTCACTGGGCGTGCGTATCGAAGGCGAGAAAGAGGTGCATATGCGGCACGACGGTAAGAGGTAGAAGCGGTAGAGGTAGACGGGGGAGAGGGACGAAAGGGGACGGAGAAACGCGCAGCTCGGGGAGCGCGAGTTACGAGCCGCGGTTGGGTTTCGCATAGTTTATCAATGCGCGTAGGCCTCGCTACGACTCGAGAGAGAGAGAGAGAGAGAGAGAGAGAGAGAGAGAGAGAGAGAGAGAGAGAGAACACCGCGGCGAGGCAATAGATTACAATTATCCGAACACGCCTGGCCAAACGTGGGAGTGCGCAACACACCACCGACAGCGCGTTGTTCGAGCTGTTACAGCGAGATCGGTTTCTCTTTGCTTTCTCCCCCCCCCCTCTCTCTCTCTCTCTCTCTCTCTCTCTCTCTCTCTCTCTCTCTCTCTCTCTGTCTCTCTCCTTCTCTCGCCTGCGTTCCTTGCGCCTTTACACCTCTGGCGCTTCTCTGTCTCGCGTGCGAACGATGGGCCGGATTAACTGTTCATTAGCGGGCGTCGATGATTGCCAAGTAAACTCATGCGCCGAGTCGAACATACTCTGAAGTCGGGGATTGGAATCAGAACTTGGCTCTGCTGTCTCGTACAAAGGAGTTCTCTCGTTTTCTCAATCGACACACGATTATTAGTACCGTGAGATCTAATTTTACTTAGTATTTATGCCATTTGAAATTAAACTAATTGAAATTTCTGTCGATCTTGATTCTTTTTCTTCTTTTTTTTTTTTTTTTGAGGCCACATGGTCTGGAATTTAGTTTGAGCTGCTATTTGACGTGATATTAATTGTGTATTTTATTTTATGTTTTTTATATGTATTTTATATGTTAATTTTATATAAATTTGTTAAATCATAAAACGTCTGGATTTCTGAACGCAATTAACAGTAAACAGAGCGATGTAGTGTCTTTGAATAAAAGATTGTAAAAGAAAATTTCTAGAAAAAAGATATGTTCTATATATTATCAGGGAAAAATTTTTTATAAAAATGATCCGCAATATTCTTTTTGCCGTCTTCAATGAGAGCACATAGAGCTTGATGAACGAAGTCAAGTGCGAAACAACTGATGCCCGAAGCACGCGTACGTGTAAATTGCTTATCAATCGGATTGATTATAATCTCTCCGGCGCGCCCCAATAGACAACATTGCTAGCAACTCGTCGAGGGTCGTTGAATATCCCGCACGGAGATCAAACGAAATGGACGATGCCGCTTCTTTATTATACACTACCTCGATGCGGGATCGGAATTACGGTGCGATGCGAGCTTTCTTGTCTTCGCCGGTACCGTTCCTCGCCGTAATCACGTTGTATTATTCCGCTTTATCTTCTCGCGCTTTACTCGCACGATCGATCTCTGCAATCTCGCACAGCGCTCCGCGAGAAAAAAATTCGCTGTCTTTAAATGACCGATGAACAACCAGCCGATTTAACTGAAACGCATCGCTCTTAAAAGGAGAGAGAGAGAGAGAGAGAGAGAGAGAGAGAGAGAGAGAGAGAGAGAAATCCGTATTATACATTCTCGTCCGTCTCGCGTGCCGAAAACGTATCGATCCCAGGCAAATTCAGCGATTGGCAAAGGAAATTCGCATTGCTCCACAATCACGGTACCGCTAGGCGTTCAGCCGATGCCGAACCCGGAATTGATTCGTGCGGATCAGCGTCGTGTCGAAATTACGGCAAATGGAACGGATTCTGCAGTCGCGATCCTCGATACACGAAGAACGGCAAGAGAGTCATTATCTTCATCATCATTCCGGCACGCGTGATCTCGCGCCGGTTCTCCCACTTCGGTCGTCAGATGAGTAAATTGTTCCCGATGTATTGTTGCACCGTACGAACTAATTTATGTGCTAGAATCAAATTCGATACAATTGGTATCTATTTGACTCTAGCACATAAATTAGTTCGTACGGTGCAACAACACAGCGGCTTCCAAAACAGTAGCTTCTATATATTGCTGTTATCTTTGTTAAATTATTACCAATGCTTAAACTCGCGTTGACGCGCAAGTACGAAGAATCGTCCGAATGTTGCTAAAGATAAAAAAAATCACACATTTGTTATCTTAACTTTACTGTAAAATAGCGTTAGATGTTAAAATTAATTGATACGATACATAAATGATGAAAAATGAGAAACTATCGCAAAAATTCATTTGTGTTCAATTATGATATTATAAATTTTTGCAATAATTTGTATTGGCTCTCTGTATAAATTTTTAAAAGTGTACTAATCGAGTAAAAATAATTTTCTAAACTCTGATAATTCGATAATTTTATATGGAGGGTATATATAAAAAAAAACTTCACGCTGAAATGTTACGAGAAGTTACGAAGTTATTCGCGAAATTATCTATCTATTTAACGCCGAACAAAATTTTTGGAAGCAAGTGCGAGGTCTGATGGATCTCGCGAACAGTCTCGAGACGCAGATCTAATAAATAGTACCTCAGTCGTATAGAGCAAAAAGGCAAGCTTGACCAGTTTCTGCCCGATAACCACCGCCGCGGCGTATCGACCGGTGCAACGCGATATTTATGAATCGGCAGCTATTCATTTGGTCCGCGGAAAGGATTGACAAGTGAGCATTACGGGCATTAGAAAGGAGGCGTGGACGGCGGCGTCTATCTCCCAGGATACCGTCGTCCGGCGAAGGATAATATCAGCTCCCGAACTGAAGCAGATGCGTGTTGCGAGCGGGATGCATATGGAAGATGCTAAAAAAAGACGTTTCCCGCGAGAGCGAAACGTCTCTCTGTTCCTCCCTTCGCAGGATCCAGGGGCAGGGACCCGTATCTCTCAACGATCCTCGGTGATCCCTAAGTAAATTAATGTCTTCGAAGCGCTCCCTGGAGGCTGCTAATAATAGTATCGCATCGAGAAAATTAAGCGTCTTTTACTTGAGATTAATTATGGCTTTTCGAGCGAGCTTGTAGCCGTTCACTTTCACTTTGTGACAACCCTTTGTTCACTTGTACTCTTCTGAGATATAAAACAAAAATGCACCGCATTGTTATTATCGTATGGGAATTTGAGAACTTTTGCAACTGAGAGAATGGTTTTACACGACTTGATTATAATTATGCAACGTTAATTTCTTTACATAAAAAGATAAGAAAGTATATTATGATGATACATTGGTTAAATATAAATATAAATCTTATGCGCATGTAATGTTAAATAAAATAAAATAAATAAACGTATCTCGGCATATCTTAAGGAAAAATACAAGTTTATTTTATTATTCTTTACAAGTAAGAGAAATTGTTTTACTTATTAAAAAAGTCATTTGTGTGAAATTTTACTTGAAAGACAATGGCGCATTAAATCGGCGTTGAAAAATGTTTCTGCGGCGAGCTCCGCCTTACGTCTTGAAAACGTGTTTAATAATTCAAATGCTCCTGCAGGCGTATTTGTATGTAAATTTAAAATAATACAAGAATGAAGAGAGTCTACGTACATCGATCAAGCGAGCATAAGCTTAAGACGAGCCGGTTTTTCAAACGGTCTGATATTAAAATATGAATAAGTAAGAGTAAAACTGCTTAAAATTAAATTTCCTGATTTTCCTGACACAAAACAAAAATGAAACGGATCGGACAAGTCTTATCACGAAAATCTCATCTTTAAATTCACCGAAAGCAGATAAAGATTCATTGACTACTGAAGTAATCCTCGCCGAAGTATATTAACTTGTCTGACGAATATTATTTACGGAATTAATGTTTAACGGGACTTTTGCATCTGTAAAATTTATTAGTGGCTTGTAAAACTCGCGATAAGATTCGAGCGATAATACAAAGCCGCGCCTCGCACGTGATTCATATGTCGGAGGGAGACTTTAGGATTCGAAAGGAAACCACGGGGATCCGCCACGTCGTACGTGCATTCGCAAGTAAATTAGCTGCATCATTGTCTGCGCGGACGGACGAAAGGAAAGGAGAAAAAATATCGGCTGAATGTAAATATGATAAAAATCCGCGCGTCATCCGGTTGACGAGAGTCGAAGAATGTTCCTCGAGGCGTCGCGATGCGGCGATGTGACGACGGGATCTCTTATGCGCAGCTTTGCAAAATCATTCTTCGATATCGAACACATAAGCCGCTTATCGATCGGTTCGTTCGAGATTAAAAAACCGTCGCTCTTGATCCCTCGGTCGATTCTCTTCCGATTTCAAACTCATTTGTATAATATATAAACAGCGAAATATAACTACAAACGGCGATAATAGTTAATTAACATTCCCTGTTTCTCTCAATTTATCAATTTTTTTATGATACATGATATTAATGGTATTTATAATTATGATGTTGATATTTGCAATATATCATGTAAAATATTGCATATTTATGAAAATCAATTTACCTCCGTAAATCTCAAAAGATAGATATGCAAGCAAATTGTTAGCTTGCCGCTAGAGCTTAAAATTATAACTGAGATCTCAGTGCCTAGTGAAAATAATTCTCGCAGCTGCTTTGCTTCAAGATTATTCTCCAATATCAAGTAATTAGACCACCTGTGGTGAAAATGCGTCGCGTGCATGCTCTATTCTACTCTGTCTTCTTCGTTTCCTCACTTTTTCGTTTCTTCTTTTGTGACTCTTCGCATCGCATGATGCTGGCAATTCGTTCGACTCTTAATTTGTATATGAATTGAAATGAACGAACACGTAGCCACACAATGTTGACAAAAGCGAAGAAACTTGATCACTAAGATCACCTGACATAGAAAATGCCAGAAATATCACGTGGAAACGCGATAAAATATGTAGACTCGCAGTTTTTGTGGTCGAAAAATAAATACATAATTAATCGCGATAATTTGATGTATAAATATGATGCTGAAATATATATATTATCTGATAATAAATCGAAAAAAATCTATTAAAATTAAAATTTATATGATCAAAAGTTTAAAAGTTATTATTGATTGTGTTTTATATATATTAATATTAATAATATTCGATAACTTTAAACTTTTATATAAGTTGCCTTATCAAAAACCAGTTTACAGACGTTTTTGAAATTCCTTGTAATTAATGTAATAATGATAATTAATGTAATTAATGTAATAATGTAATATTGATATTTATCTAATGATTTTTGGCAGCTGATTCATAATCATTTTTTGCAAGAACTTGATCTTTTTTGCATAAGAGCTGTTCACCGCTAGATTGTTCTTTAGAATTGCCATCCCCTAATTACTCCCGATAATTGATGCTATTATTGGCCGTCAAGAATCACTTTGTACAGCAAGAAAATCGCTGGAAAAAAGCATCTGATCGATCGATCAAGTGTGCAATTATTCCTTCGATCCTCGTCTCGAACATGTACTCTGCCCCTATCCATCGCTATAGCTGATTAATTAACATTAATTACGCCAGTTATGGCAGCAACAACTTCATCCGTTCTGACTGCTCGTCTGAACATGTCTATGAGGATGAAGATTTTTGCTTGACTATTTGACCTTAGTAAAAAAGACTTATTTTTAGATACGTATACGTCATGAAAATGCAATATGTTTCGCCGTATTAAGTATATAAATTATATAAAATATTTGCGTATCAATACTTTATCAAAAAGTCACTCAATCAAATCTTTAATGCTGTATTAATTTTTTGTCGAAATTTTTTTCTCACAATTTATTATTTATGTACAGAAAGATATTTTACATATCTTTCAACATATTACATGTACTCTTTTGCATACTATATTCGATATTCCTCTTCTTCCAGGCTTCACTGGTACTCAATGCGAGATTGACATAGATGAGTGCGCGCTCAGGCCGTGCATGAACGGCGGCACTTGCAGCGATCTCATAAACGCCTTCAAATGCACCTGCGCCGAGGGTTTCACCGGCACCCACTGCCAGATCAACATCGACGACTGCATCTCGTCACCGTGTAAGAACGGCGGCACTTGCCAGGACGGTATCGCGAAGTACACGTGCGAGTGCCCGGCCGGCTTCACCGGCGACTCCTGCGAGACCAACATCAACGACTGCGCCTCGAATCCGTGTCGCAGCGGTATCTGCATCGACGGCGAGAACAGCTTTACCTGCAACTGCTCCCCCGGCTTCACCGGCAAGCTATGCCAGACGCAGATCGACGAGTGCGAGAGTAATCCGTGTCAGTTCGGCGGTAGATGCGAGGATCGTATCAACGGTTACCTGTGCATCTGCCGACCGGGCACATCCGGTGAGAACTGCGAGGTCAACGTTAACGAGTGCTACAGCAACCCCTGCCGAAATGGAGCCAGATGTATCGACGGTATTAACAGGTGAGCATGAAGAAACGTACATCACGATCATCGCGGTCATCGATATTGTTGATATAATCATAGTTCTTTTGGTAGTTCTGCAAGCTATTGCAGCTTTTTAATATATTATTTGTTTAATATATTGTTTGTTTGTGTGATGATTATTACATCTTTTTCTTTTGGATTTAGATTGTAACAATACTAGGCAGAATTATTTATATGGTGAATTATTTATACGGGTTGATAAGTATAAGTACACTGATGGTATTGGATTTGCAGAATTAGTTTTGATTCAAAGTGCAGCAACATTTAAAATAATCCTTTGTATGAATTAATCTATTTATCATTATTGAAAACGAGCTTTTTAAGAATAATAACAATAATATGATTGAAAAATCCTATATATATATATATATATATATATATATGGAAACTTTGCTAAATTATGTTCGCACTCGTATTACTCTATTGCTTGACTATCGATATACATACATACATCCATACATACATATACATATGTATATATGTATATATGTATGTACGGATGTATATCGATAGTAAAGCAATAGAGTAATACGAGTGCGGACATAATTTAGCAAAGTTTCCATCTGCGCGTCGTCACGCTCCCTTCATTCTTCAGTGGACACGATGTCTCATCTTCCAGGTACTCCTGCGAATGTGAGCCCGGCTTCACCGGTCAGCATTGCGAGACCGACATAAACGAGTGCGCGAGCAACCCGTGTGCGAACGGCGGCCGTTGCATCGACGTGATAAACGGCTTTAGATGTGAGTGCCCGCGTGGCTACTACGACGCCAGGTGTCTGAGCGATGTCGACGAGTGCGCGAGCTCACCCTGTTTGAACGGCGGCACTTGCGAAGACGGGGTGAACCAGTTTATCTGCCACTGCCTGCCCGGTTACGGCGGCAAGAGGTGCGAATCGAATATTGACGAGTGCGGCTCGAACCCTTGCCAGCACGGTGGCACGTGCAACGACCGTCTGAATGGCTACAGCTGCAATTGTCTACCGGGCTATACCGGCACTAATTGCGAGACCAACATCGACGACTGCGCCAACAACCCCTGCCAGAACGGCGGATCCTGCATCGATCTCGTTAACGACTACAAATGCGTCTGCGAGCTGCCTCATACCGGCAGAAACTGCGAAGATAAACTGGATCCCTGTTCGCCGAACAAGTATGATTTTTTTCTCCCCAGTTCATTTACATAAAGATATGTGGATGTAACTAGATTTGCATATCGTTGGAGAGAGAAACTATAAAATTATCCTTGATTATATCATATTCCATCAAGAGCACAATATTCAGAGTATTTGAAATGTAAAAATGTGTTTTTTTATTGAATTTAGTATTATACAATTTAGTTTTCTATGAAGAATTTAAAATCTCAATTATAGAATTTTAGGACATCAATCGCTTTTGAAAAAAAAAACCATTTTGAATGATTTTTTTTTTATGTAAAACGTGTGCATTTACAAATTGCAATTAACTTTGTGTAAAATTATTGTTATACTTCAACTTATGATACTGTCATTTTACATGGTAGCTCTTCAAAGCTCTTATTTTTTTCATTGTACGTTGAATTACGGCGTAGTGAGGAACAGAATCTTAGGAGCTCTTGTTTAATTTTGATAGAATGTATGATCCACATGATAAAACGACTTTGTAACGTTGCTGTGTCATTTTCAGATGTCTTCATGGAGCAAAATGCTCGCCATCATCAAATTTTCTCGATTTCGCATGCACATGTACGGTCGGTTACACGGGCAGACTGTGCGACGAAGATGTGGACGAGTGCGTGATGACGTCGCCGTGCAGAAACGGTGCCACTTGCCGGAACACCAATGGCTCTTACCACTGCGTGTGTGCGAAGGGCTACGAGGGCCGTGATTGCATCATCAATACCGATGACTGTGCATCATGTGAGTACGAACCACCGGCAGTTCTTTACTTTTTTTTTTTTCTCTTACTTGCTACAGATGCAGATCTTCTTTCGCTTTCATTTGAGTGCCATAACGCGAGTCTATAGAGCGTCATCTGTTTTATCGCGTGATGGCATAGATTAAATTAAACGCATTTAATAAACATCACTGTATGACACTCAAAGAGAATGTCTCTGTTCACAGTTCCCTGTCAGAATGGTGGCACCTGTCTGGATGGCATCGGTGATTATACTTGCCTTTGCGTGGACGGTTTCAGTGGCAAACATTGCGAGATCGACATCGACGAATGCCTGTCGCAGCCGTGCCAGAATGGTGCCATTTGCAAGGAATATGTCAACTCCTACACATGCCAATGTCAACTCGGTTTCTCTGGTATTAATTGTCAAACCAACGACGAAGATTGCACCGATAGTAGTTGCATGAATGGCGGTACATGTATCGACGGTATCAACAATTACACATGCGTCTGCAAGACTGGCTACACAGGCTCGAATTGCCAATATCGTATCAATGAGTGCGATAGCTCGCCTTGTCAAAACGGCGCTACTTGTCATGATCACGTGCAGTACTACACATGCCATTGCCCATATGGCTACACAGGTAAACAATGCGACAAGTATGTAGACTGGTGCGCCGATAATCCATGCGAGAACCAGGCGACGTGCGTGCAGCACATGAATAAGTATCATTGCAACTGTTCACCCGGATGGACCGGCAAGGTGTGCGATGTGGAAATGGTTTCGTGCAAAGATGCTGCCATACGGAAGGGCGTGCCGGAAAAGAATCTTTGCAATAATGGCACCTGCGAAAACATAGGCAATAGTCATCGTTGTCATTGCCTCGATGGTTACACTGGCTCTTATTGTCAGGAAGAGATCAACGAGTGCGACTCGGCGCCATGTCAAAACGGTGCAACTTGCAAAGATCTCGTTGGCTCATATCAGTGCCTGTGCACTAAAGGCTTCCAAGGTCAAAATTGTGAGCTTAATATTGATGATTGCCGACCGAATCCTTGTCAGAATGGTGGAACCTGTCATGACTTGATCAATAATTTTACGTGCTCCTGTCCACCTGGCACTCTTGGTTTTATATGCGAAATCAACATCGACGATTGCATGATGATTTCTTGTCACAATAATGGCACTTGTACCGACAAAGTGGGCGGCTTCGAGTGCAAATGTCCACCAGGTTTCGTCGGACCAAGATGCGAGGGTGATATTAATGAATGTCTGTCGAATCCGTGTAATCGGCAAGGTACTTTGGATTGTGTACAATTGGTCAATAATTTCTACTGCAACTGTAAACATGGCTATAGTGGCCCGCTCTGCCAACACAAAGTGGATTTTTGCGATAGCTCTCCGTGTCAAAATGGCGGCGCATGCAAAGCAGGCGGACGTAATAAGCACGATAAATACACTTGCGCTTGTCCTGCCAATTATCATGGTCCTAATTGTGAGTTTGCCGGCTCCTACTGCGAATCTCAACCATGTCGCAACGGCGGGACGTGTCACATCGTCGGAGATAGCTATGAGTGTTTCTGCTTACCTGGTACGACGGGTATGAATTGCGAATTCGATATCTGGAATGAATGCGAAAGACGTCCATGTCGCAAAAATGCTCCTTGTATAAACAAAATCAACGACTATGCCTGTGATTGTCCTCCCACATGGTCCGGCAAAAATTGCGAAATATTTGACTTAAATTATCCTGGTGGCGTATTCAATTTAAATATGTCCAAAAACACAAATATCAATGATCTTAATTCGGAGCGCGAGCGCCAGAAGTGCATTGAAAACCAATGCAGAGAAAAGGCCGGTAATTATCGCTGCGACGAAGAATGTAACAGCCATGCATGTAACTTTGACGGTAATGATTGTTCTTTGGGCATCAATCCGTGGCGCAACTGTACCGCGCCTATGAGATGCTGGGAAGTATTCATGAATGGCGTGTGCGATGAAGTCTGCAACAACCCACAATGCCTCTTTGATGGCAGAGATTGTGAGCGAAAACTCCCTCCTTGCAAGTGAGTATTCTTATCTTTTTCCTTACATGATACTCATTATATACATTAAAAAATTAAATTATTATTGAGATCATTGATAATATATCCAGTTCTCTTATTAATGATTTTTTTAATTTATTAATGTTTTTTATATTTAGAATATTTTAATAAGTCTCAATGACAGATTTTTATTCTTTTTTTATTATAGTCTTTTTGATTATAAATAAAATAATCTGAGAAGGAAAAACTGTGGAAATAAACTGTGTTTAATTATATATATATATTTATATTTATATATTTATATTTATAACATTTACTTATTATATCATTTCATATTTTTTAGCCCGATTTATGACGCATACTGCAGAAAGCATTATGCTAACGGTCATTGTGATTATGGCTGCAACAACGAGGAATGTAACTGGGACGGTCTCGATTGTGAAAAAGAACCTCCATCACTAGCGGAAGGTGTCATATCCGTAGTCGTAAGGATGGACATGCAGACCTTCCGTTCGAATATCATAAGCTTTTTACGTGATATTGGCCATCATTTGAGAACGACGATTCGTATTAAACAGGATGAACTCGGCAACGATATGATATATCCTTGGAAACAGGAAAGAGAGCTTAGCATTCATACTAATATGTTTGGTCGACCAATGATCCATTCTAATAATAAGAACGGCGTGATTGCTTACCTAGAAATTGACAATCGCAAATGCACATTGTCACAGAGCGCGGTATGCTTTCCATCAGCGAACGAGGCGGCCGAGTATTTGGCTGCCACTGCATCAAAACATTCCTTATCGCAGAGCTTTCCCATCGAACAAGTGCGAAGTGTCCTGGGTCCCCAGGGTCCAGACTATCCGGATACTCCGACAAATTATAAATACGTTTTTATCGGTGTAGTCATTGTGGTGCTCGGCGGACTGTTAGTGGGCGTCCTGGTGACTGCGCAACGAAAGCGTGCCGTTGGAGTCACATGGTTCCCCGAAGGTTTTTTAAGAACCAGCAGCGGCAGTGGTCAACGACGCCGATCGCGTCGGCGCGGTCCGGATGGCCAAGAGATGCGTAATCTGAACAAACAGCCATCGGTAAACTGTATGAGTATGGATGTTGTGAATGCTCGAGTGCAATCCCAATGGTCCGATGATGAATCTGATTTGCCGCCGTCGAAGCGGATGCGTGCCATCGAGCCAGGTTACGCGAGCGATCATACCGTCATCACTGATTATGAAGAGACCGAGCCACGTATGTGGACGCAACAACATCTGGATGCGGCCGAGATACGACGACCGGACGCAGGCGGTGTACTAACGCCACCGAGTCTCGAGCATGGTCAGGATGTGGATGCGCGTGGTCCATGCGGCATGACGCCATTAATGGTAGCGGCGGTGCGCGGCGGTGGACTCGATACCGGTGAAGAGGAAGATGAGAGCGACGGTACAGCAGCGGTGATCGCTGATTTAGTTGCCCAAGGTGCCGATTTGAACGCTACTACAGACAAAAGCGGCGAGACATCGCTACATCTGGCGGCACGTTACGCCCGAGCTGATGCGGCCAAGAGATTATTGGACGCTGGCGCAGATGCTAATTCACAGGATAACACTGGTCGTACACCGTTGCACTCTGCCGTTGCGGCAGACGCTATGGGAGTTTTCCAAATCCTATTGCGTAATCGGGCAACGAATTTGAACGCACGTATGCACGATGGTACTACGCCGTTAATATTGGCGGCACGTCTAGCCACTGAGGGAATGGTAGAAGACCTCATTAATGCCGATGCCGATATTAATGCTGCCGATAACAGCGGCAAGACAGCATTGCACTGGGCTGCAGCAGTAAACAACGTCGACGCAGTGAACATACTGTTGGTGCATGGCGCGAACAGAGACGCTCAAGATGACAAAGACGAAACTCCATTATTCTTAGCAGCCCGCGAGGGTAGTTTTGAAGCATGCAAAGCGCTGCTGGATACGTTCGCCAACAGAGAGATTACCGATCACATGGACCGGTTACCTCGCGATGTCGCTAGCGAAAGGTTGCATCACGACATTGTCAGACTACTCGACGAGCATGTACCAAGGTCACCACAGATGGTTACGGTCATTCCAAACGGTCCTCTCATGGGTAAGCATTTTTATAATATTTTTATAGTACAAGAATGTCACATTTCACTTTTGAAAAAGTTCTTATAAATATGTATTATTAACATTCTTCGAATCATATAATGTAATGTCTATTTTTACAGGATCTTCGAATCATCCTCAATTAATCACACATCCTACGGTAATCGGTTCAGCGCCGAAACAGACCAAATCAAAGAAACGGCCAAAAGCAGGCGGCACGGGAAACCCAAACAGCCCAGAGTCGGAGGGCGGCGGCGCAGTAGTGATGGTAAGGCGAAAACCGTCGGTGAAGAAACCGCCGGCTAAACCGCGCGGCGCTCAACCCCCAAACCAAGAGATTCCGCAGGGAGCAGAAGGAGCCGAAGGCAACTTACCGACAAGCCCGTACGATAGCGCGAGTCTTTATAGCAATGCGTTACCCCTAGTGGCTCATACGGCGACGGCGAAACAACCGCCACCATACGAGGATTGTATCAAAAGCCAATCGATGCAAGGCCTGCAACAACTTGGTCTAGATACCTTCGCGAGCAACTATGGGCTGCCATTTCACGACCAACTTCTAGCACCGCATCAGCGACAGCAACAGGGTATGGTGAACACATTATCGCCGCCGTACAGCAATCAGTCACCACCACATTCAGTGCAGTCTAACATGACTCTTTCTCCACAAGCGAGCTACATGGGCTCGCCATCGCCAGCGAAGAGCAGGCCGTCATTGCCCACTTCGCCAACGCATATCGCCGCCATGCGGCAGGCGACGCATCAAAAACATGGCAGTATGCCACCAGTAGGTTTTGATTTCGAGAATTTACCATATTCCTCAAGCCAACAGCAGCAGCAGCAGCAACAACAACAACAACAACAACAGCAGCAGCAACAACAACAAATGCAGCAAACGCAACAGCAAATCCAACAGCAGCAACAGCAACAGCAGCAGCAGCAGCAGCAACAACAACCACAGCAGCCGCAACAACAACAGCAAAATACACAACAGCAACAACAGCAGCAGCAACAACAGCAAACGCAACAATATTACCAGTACTTGACGCCGCCGTCTCATCATTCCGGACCTGATGTTACGCCGCAACATCTCATGCAAGCGCCCGAGAGCTTTCCAACGCCATCGCCAGATAGTCCGGGTCACTGGTCCTCAAGTTCGCCCCGTTCAAACAGCGATTGGTCCGACTGCATGGCTTCGCCCCCGAATGCCTATGGCGCCAGCGGCGGCGCTCACCAAAGCAACAAGGGTTCCGAAGCGATCTACATATAAGGCCGACAATAACAGTGCTCTTTTTTTTACACAAATAAGTCGTGAAAAAAAGAAAAAGTAGAAGATATATGAACTGTGATTAGCTCGAATTCGAGCATCTAGGCATCGGAAAGGACAGAAAAGAACGCATCAGTGACAACGAAAAACTCTTCCTTAATAGATCAATGGCAAGAAGGTATTTTTATTTTTTTTTTTTTTTTGTTCATTTGTATGTGTATGTGTGTGTCGGAAGAGCTATTATACAAGGCGAAACGCGTTTGCGCCGCAATTATTATATTAATGCGTATCAGTGTTAGGAATAAATAATCACTTGTAAATACAAAAATATTTGCAACTACACACACATATATATATATATATATATATATACATAATTACATAAATATATGTAATATAAATTTATCATATACATCATATACATAATTACAAATATTTGTTAATTTTTATGAATTAATCATTTATTCGTCAAATATAAATTTATTTGTTAATTATTAATTATATTTAATCACACTATTCAATATACACTCAAATATCAATTCAATATACTTAACACTGATGCGTATATAGGTGAATGATTATGTATGTATATTAAAAATAGAAGAGGAGATGTTATAAGATGTATTCAAATTGTAAAACCGATTGTGCCTCTACGTGATATTGAAGAAAATTGCAACTGAAAAGGAGAACGCACAATTTATAAAACGTATCTGATAAAAGCCTTTCAAACGATTGTTTATAACGGCATAATGAATATACGCACAGAGAAATTCACTTATAATGTATTTGTATATGTATTTGTAGTATATTTTTTGATATCTATTGATTTTTATTGTCGTGACGTCGTACACAGCTCAATGAATAAATGGTGCCTTCAACTTGCCAATGTGAAGACCTCTAATGGACAATAATAAGTAAGGGAACGAGACCTTGCTACTCCATAATAATTGTACATATTGCAATAGATTTATCATTCGCGCCACTGTGTCTGTTATTCCACGGAGCTAATTACATGTAACATGCAGTACTTTATTTAATTCAATTACACATGTGAACTTTTCTAATTTTTCTTTTTTTTTTACCGTACTTTTTATATGATTTTTTTTATGCAAATATATTTACAAATATATATATGCAATCGTGTGATAATTATTAATCAATTCTTGCTAAATGCAGATGTAACATATATCAGAAATAAATCATGAATTGTGCCTTTGGATTCCGTAGAATATGAGACACGTAGGTTCTATAGGTGAATCTATTATTAAATTATATTGGAAGAAACGCAGCGTTTCCAAATGGCCTCTAAATAGATTAAACATTTATCACTAGTTGATGTAATAGAAATGTCAGTTGTGCTGACAACATGTAATGTAATGTAACTAAATGTAATGTAATGTAAGGCGAAGAGACAACGTTTATAATCTGTACGGTTGACGGGAGCTTCAGAGAACTCGTTCCTACGCTCGCGGAGCATCGTTCCATACATAGACATTCCATTGCGTATGGCGCGCCAACAATCTTTTTTTTTTTTTCTTTCTTTTGTTCTATCTTTCCTTTTCAATCCTTCCAGGACTCGCGCTATTAAGTCTCTCGGAAAATCATTAAACGAACTAGGATAATCGTTAATATTAATCTATAGATGTATCGATCGCCTTAAATTAAGTACTCGGCGCGGAGCGGTAGGATGGTTCTCTGGTCTCTTTTCTGCCAAAGCCAAAACAGCATTTTTAAAGTAATCGTACGTTCATGGCGCATACGAATAGTACGCGTAATGAGTAATCGTGACGTATTAGAAATTGTTGCGAGGTAGAAATAAAAATAGATAGTTAGAGGAAGCGTATGTGTATTATGTGTGAATATATGTGCGAGAGAAAAAGAGAAAGAAAATGAACTATTGTTGCAGGCTGAAGAAAGTTCGTGCGCGCGCGCTTTTGCAATATATTGCCAGTGATATATTTTCGTATGTTAACGAAGGACATTACTGGTATCTTTGGTACGATCTGTTTGTGAAATCGTCGAAAGAAGTTCTATTTTAAATCTTATGTTGAAAGATGAAATGTAAATGTAAATACTCCTTCATCTTTTTTATTCGCTCATCTTTTATTGTTTAAGTACTTTTATATAATTATCTTTTCTTTCCTGAATTTTTGTACAAACTGTTTTTACATATTTTTTTATATATTATATAAAGTTTAGCACTGTATTGCTATACTTCCGTAAGACGTATTGCATAAAATAATCATGTTTCCTTCATCATATTATTATCACATAAACGTATTTTATATCATATGCAGTTTATTATTGCATCAGGGATTGTCATGAGTGCGATTCTTGATACAATTTTGAATTGCATACAACGGTGTAACGGAGCTTTTTTTCCAGTTGAGCATATTATGGGTCCAACATAATTTCACACATTTGCTTGCTTTATAAACATACATCCTCCAGAAAGAGGATTTGTTTTATCTGTATCAATTTTATAACAAATTACATATCTTTAGAACTGCCTCACACATCATGAAAAATTGATGTGAATTTTACCAAGTAATGAGAATGAGAGTATAAACAAAAAGAATATTTTTTGTATAGAGAGATAAGTATTTTAAGAAAATTATACAAAACTATACACACATATATATACGTATGTGTATAATTATATATTTAATTATTTTTTTTATAATATTGCGTCACAAGTGAAATCAATCGCACAAAGGTGCAAAGAAAAAGTACAATCTTTAAAAAAGTAATAAAATACAGATAGTATTGAATAAGATCTGCGATCGATTTGTTAACACGAATTAGCAATACATAGATATGTATATAATGTAAACTGTTGGACATGCAAAAATGACTTTACCATGTGTTTAAAATTTAAACAGCAACTGCTCTCTGACGCACCATCATTCTGTGTTAAAAAAGCGATATGATTCTAAACATTATGTTATAATAATTTACAATTATTTACAATAAGGTAGATAAACAGACCGATTATTACGCTAGATCTTGTTATTCCTTGTAACTTGTAAAAAGTACTGAGTTTTATTAGTCTTAATTATTCTATAAGCAGACTAAGAATTTTTCGGTCTTATTTTATTCTACCCTGCTGTACCCGCGCTCTCCCATATTTTTATAAATAAGTTATGTCTTTTAAACACAGATGTAATAATAAAGATATTCTAACATCCATAATACAATTGTTTTTTTTTTAAGTTTAGTTTTATAATTAAATAGTAATTTGTTCTTAAGCTTAATTTCGTAATTTAGTTTTTTTCTTAAAGTTTAGTTTTGTTTTTTTTTTAGCTTTTTTTTTATTTAAAGTCGGTGGCACACGATATTTTTTTGGCTGCTAGATTTCTTGCTGGATTTGCATACTTGCTGTCGTGATGGCAATGCTGCTGACAGCGATACTGGCTGTCTTGCTAGTTTAGCTTCACACGATGCGAGTTTTCGTGCTGGCTGAGTAGCTAGAATTTTCTAGAAAGCACTTGACATATTTATTTTTCTTTCATCATATTTATTTTTATTTTGACAAGTTGTAGCAAACAGAAAAATGATAAAATATCTGATATTTGAAGGGAATATCATTTTGATCACATGATCTAAAAATGCATCTTAATTCCGTCGAGTGAGAGACCAACATCGCTCTGAAGTACCAATTGTGAGGATTTGAGAATATACATGTATATATGTGTACTACACACACACACACACACACACACACACACACACGCGCGCGCGCGGTGTCCCACAATCCGCGACTGAAATTTTTATGAGAAATTCCTGAGTTAAAAATAAGACGAAAATTCTAATACAAAAATGTCGAGGCTATAATAATTTTTAAATTATTAGCGATTAAAGTTGACTAATCATAGAGCTTGGAAGAATTTAAAAGAATAAAAAAAAGTGCTTGGAAGAATTTATAAATATTTACAAGGATGAACAGTAGTAAATCAAATGTAAAGATAATCCAAGCAGACACGAGGGTATGAAAAACATTTTTAGTTCTGCCAGGAACTTCCCGAACCCGGGACTTTTAGCACAGTGGATCAGGGCACTATCTACTATGCCACGCTCACTCTCCTTGCTTCTGATCTAACTATTTCTAATTCTTCGCAGCACCAACAACAAGTATATATCTCTGTTGCTCAACATCTTCCAGTCCTACGTTAATACATCAACAAGATTTGCAACAAACAATTTCCCAACAGTTAAGAATGCCTAATACCATGAAATCTTTCCATCCGGAAGACATAAGCAATCCAGCAGCCAAAAAAGCATCATATGCCGCCGGCTTAAGTTAGTTTTTTGTGTAAAAAAAGTTATTTTATCACAGACAATAGAGTGAATCCGGATTTGGATCTAATAATTATGTATAAAAATGAAAAAAAAAAGAATATTATAGTTAAAAGAAATATAGATTCAAACTATTCAAACTATTTTAGAAATACACACACACATGCATACATTGGTGTTACTTTCTTTTCCCAATATAAATTTAAATTCAAATTCAGATGCGGATTCGAATTTAGATCCGGATTCGAATAATTTAAATTATAATTCCAAGTCCAAATAATTAAAATATCTGGATTATTTAATAATACAAAGAATGAGATTTTAGATCTTCAGATTGAAATCAATTTTAAATATCCGAACAATATTTAAAAGCCCTATTATACACAATTTATCTCATATTGTTCGGTTAGGTTGATCACGTGATCATGGCAGTATTGCGATGGAGGAGGAGAATTTCAGTTTATGGAGAAACGGAGTTATCCCTAGAATAAAGGAGCATCTTTCTGTGTGGGAAATGTCAGGGAATGATTTTATCGAAAAACATCTGGTTCTCATTCGCCAATGACAGCCAGTAACAATTCCGCTTTCGCGATATCGAAGGTATGTATGTACTGACATTACTCATATACATAACAGTTGCGCCGATATGTCATCTGTGCTGAGAATTTGAAGAGAAAATTTATCGGGATGTTAATTATAAGCGGTTTATTTATATGGATTAATTAATTTTAGCATAAATCGTAAGCGAGAGACATTGCTGGGTTAAACAACCGTTTGTGACACTATTAGTAAGAAAAAAAAAATTTCAGAAATTCCTGAATCACCATATATTCTGCAAAATTTTTCGAATTCAATTTATTTAGATTTATCGATCACTCAGAAATTGACAATCCTTCTATTTTCTCTAACGCTCAGTCCGGTAAGATTCTAGCATTTCTTTGGCCATTAGATAATTTATATTTAGGACAATCATCACTATAACCTCAAACAGTCTATCATAGGTCCATTTTTTTTCTAATATAAATTAACTTTAATCTCGATTGAATTTACTTCAGTTTCTCTTGGTTCTAAAAATTTTAGAAAGTGGTTCTAGGAATTTTTAGAAAGAATATTAGAAAGAATAAATCAAACCAAGATTAAAATTAATAGACATAATTGATAAAAATATTAAAATTTTATATATATATATATATATATATATACATATAATTAGATAGATATTTATAAGTTAATTAATTCATATATGTGTGTATCTATGTAACATAATTTATATTACAAATATTCATAGGATTTTACTTCCATACAGATATAATTTTTTTCATAAGAAGATTTCTTATTGATTGTAATAATGGAAACATCTATGGAAGCAGTCTGTTATCTTGAGATGTTCTTGTTGGTTTTGTTGAGCAAGGATTGAATTATAAATACGTCGAGAAAACATGTGCAGATGTTGCGGACTACTATTGGGTGGATGACAGGTTCGTCGAGGATGGATTCCAGCAAGAAATCAGTGGCGGTTAGTAACAATGTCGCACAATCTGAAAATTCAGACTCCATAGAGGTATGTATAGAATATTACAGAAAACTCAATGTTTTGAAAGCTTATTTTTTATTTAATAACGCATTGTTTAATAATCTTATCAATTATAGGTAGACAATTCACGTACAGTCTTGCTAAAAATAGCAACACTGTATGCGGAGCGTCTTATGAATGATATTTGTCTAGTTGTGGATGGTGTAGAATATCCAGCACATCGACTTATACTTTGTGCTTCTAGTGATGTTTTCCAAGTAAGTACAAATGTCGTATAGGAACAATAAAGATTTATCATGAAGCTATACTCAGTTTGTGTGTCAATTGAATTACAGGTAATGCTGATGAGTCCACAATGGAGTGAGTCTCAAGAAAGCAGGGTAACTCTCCAGGAAACGCCACAGTGTGCACCAATATTTAGCGAATTTTTGCGCTATTTTTACACGGGCCAGATAAGAATAAATCATAGTGTCGTTCTACCGATATTGTCCCTAGCTGATAAGTACAATGTCAAAGATTTGATATCATTATGCCTTGATTATATGCGGAATCACATTGCATTGGCTGCCATACACGGCACTCTGGTATCGTGGCTGCAATATACGCTGAATTGCGGACATCATGACATCAGCCAAGCGTGCCAAAACTTTATCAAATGGAATTTGGAACTTGTAGCTAAAACTGCGGACTTCGGGAACTTCGATTTAGATATCCTTGTGTCATTGTTGCATCAAAGTAGTTTAGTCATAAAAGATGAGATGACGCTCTACAAGTGCCTAGAATTTTGGCTAAATCATCAAGCAAGTCGTTTAAAAGCACAACTGTCGCCAGACGAATTAGAAGCAACGTTACATCAACTAGTGATAGCGGTAATGTCACCCGTCAGATTCCCGATGATGTCGCCACGACAATTGGCGGACTTGCTGCTGTCACCATTAACGAAGAAATATAAAGAATTTTTCGTAGAACGTATGTCAATTGGCATGTCTTTTCATTCAGGTCAAATTGATAGAGTGAGAGAAGTCAGCCTGACTGAAGAGGATGGCGCATTGCTGTTCGAGCCGAGACTTTATACTGTTGATACGTGTAGCTCATTATTGACCATAGAGAATTTTCACAGTTTACCATCTTATCATATGAGGACACTCGTATTTTCCAGTCACTCCAGTTTAGCGGAATATGCAGGCGATAGAGTGTGCGAGTGGGTGGTAGATATTTATCCCAAGGGCGTGTGGTTCAAGAAATTTTTCCTTATAGTGTGGCAGGGTACGGTGGAGATGCCCGAACATGTCAAGCGATCAGTGAGATTATCGTTAACTTGCAAAGAACCATTAAATAGTGACATGCGGGTAAAAATCGGAGTTTTAATTTATGGCTTGCAAGATGGCGTTGAGCACATTGCAAGAGTTACTGAAATTATTCACAGATTCAGTAAGAAGGATCGTGTCCTGAATCTAGATGATCTTCTACCGTTCGAAGAGCTGAATCCACAACAAGGTTCAGTATCGGAAAATGTAGTGTCTCCCTTTTTAGTGGGTCCCAACAAAGACATGCTCAAATTACATATTGTTATATCGCCAGCGAATTAATATTTATAAAGGAAATCGGTATCGAAAAATAAATATTAAAAGATGTTCATGTTCAACGTTTTTACAGAAACTTCAAGAAGGGAATATGAAGTTTACGTTTTTGAGTACTTTGCGCAGTCACATTTCCTTTTTTCTTTTTTTATCATTCAATAACAAATATTTATTCAGAGGATAAAATAATTATATAAAGAGATAAAATTATTATGAGACATATAACATGTAATTGTTTTTTATATATTGTTCTTTTATATTCTTTTATATTGTTCTCTTATATTTTTATACTTTTTTGCGAATATTTTGTTTTTAAATATAGACCGATTAATTTTCTTTATTAAAACATTTTTGTGATCCTAATGAAGTATACATATATATTACATTGCGAGTATAACATATCAAATGCAATGTACTTCAGTAAAAGAAAAAAGAAAAACTTAGTATTTAATAAAAAAGAAAAACTTAGTCCTTGTTATCACACTATAAGTGTGTAAGCTTTAAACTCTTAAACGTATAAACTCCTATTCCTACAATTTTATGTAACGTCTGTGTGCATGAGTGTATGTATTGTATGTATACAATCAAGATGCGAATGTAAATTCGTGAAGTTATTATAATATATAACAATGCAGAATGCATTTTATGGGCATAGATGTGCTTGTATATTAATCGCATTCTGCGCATCCACATTTTTGTAACGAGAGATATATTTATTCACAAAGGTGACAGTAATTTTTCTAAAATGTCACACAGAATTCGCAGAAGTTCTATATCGAAGAGACAAAAATAAAAGAAATATTTCTAAGACGCAATTGTTTTTAAATAAAGTTTTAGATGCAGTTTTATTTATTGTTATTAATTATTATTAGAAATTTGAGATATTAAATACTTCTGCGAAGTTTGTGACTATTGCATACTGTTTACTTTATTATCATAACAGTTTGCTTTCTTGTTATTTGTGATAAATATAAAATTCTTGACTAGTTATTGAAATATGACAATTACATTTTGGTTACTGCCATTGTTATATGTTTCTCAATTAATAATTAATTTGTTATCAATTGTAACATTGTGTACCCGCGCGCAGCAAAATAATCTGAGACTAAATAAAGCATATGATATGTATTCGTAAAAGTGTTACATATTATTTCGCGTAATTTTCAAACTATATTACATATCTTTCGTTATATCACACATGCATCTTTTCTCATAATGATATACTCTTGTTGATTGATACACAACTTGAATTAATGACAGTTAAAAACAATTTATGATCGTAAAAATAATTGCAAATTCATAAAATAATTTGGCAATTGCAGTGATGAATTTTATCGGATGCTAGTGATAGTATATCATGCAATGCAAAGTAGGTCACATGATACACGCGCTGCGTTCGGGGAGCGCGCTAGCTCTATCCAGCTCTATCATTTCATCTTTATTGCTCGTAAATTAAGGATAGAATGATGCGATTATTCTAATAGCGCGCTCCCCGAATTCAGCTATGAAAAGCACTTGAGCCTTATCAGTATCTTTTACATTTCTATCGTAGCAAGTTGCTATTTTCGTCTTGCGCTATTAAATAATGTAAGTAATATTATCGAATAATTTATTTATATTCTATTATATTATTTATTCTATTGTTATATTATTATATTATTTATATATATATATATATATATATATATTTTAATCACTTCGTATAAAAAAGCATGGTGTTAAAAAAACAAAAAACTTAATAAGATTTGAAAATAATCTACGAAATATTATAACCTAATATATTTTCTCGCGATACTCTGTTTCTAAATGATATTTATTTTTCTTAAATTTTCTGAAATTTTACCTTTGTGAAAATACATTTTTTTATTAATTTTGTTAAACAATTTATTTATAGCACCTTATACTTTTACTTTACAATAGATTTGATTTGTAACGATTCTGTAATACTTGGCATCTTCTGGATACAACATGAAGTTATACAGTATTTCGGATGGTCCACCATCTATCGCATGTCTGCAATTATTGAAAGCTTTGGATATTAAGTACGAATTGATTGACATGGATTTTGGGAAAGGTGAACATATGACTAAAGAGTACGAAAAGGTAAAGTTTAAAATAGTAATATATAAATAAGTAAATAACATGTAGACCAAGCAATAAAATTATATTAACTCTTGCAGCTAAATCCACAAAAGGAAATACCTACTCTTGTCGATAATGATCTTATAATGGGTGAAAGGTAAGAAGTTACAAAACACCCAACAAACAGCAATTGTCTTAAAATATAATGGAATATAACACATAATATATGTTACATGTAACGTTCATGTAACATAGTTATAATTTCAGTCAAATAATATCACAGTACGTAACATAAATATAACATTAAATGTTACATAATAATTGTGTAAGTATTATATAATTTTGTTATCTAAAATTTGTCAGTAAGTTCAAGATTATCCTTGATAAATGTTTTATTTAAATTACTTTGGAGATCAAAGTAATTTAGATAGAACATTTGCTATATAATATGTTATATTTATTTATATGTTACTATTACTTTGTTATAACCAGTAAATAACAAAAAAATAGTTACATAACTATCATATGTATATACAGGGTGTCCCAGGGTTGGGGTACGAACTGCATTGGGGATGTAGAAGAGATCAAGAGGAACAAAAAAGTTTAGTATCATTTTGTGATATTCGTTCTAATTTTCCAATTATAAAATAAACTATCCGAATCAATAAATCCGAAGCTCGAATCCGCGCTCGTGGACGGTGCGCGTCCACAAGCTAGGCGCAGTAAATCGTGCTTTGACGCGTCACCGCTTTGGTTATTGGTTTATTGGTTTATTTGGATATTTTATACTATAACTCGAAAATTAGACCATTACAAAATGGTATTAGACTTTTTCGTTCCTCTTAATTTCTTCTATACTCCCAATGCGGTTCGTACTCCAACCCTGGGACATCCTATATAAAATGAAATACAATAAAACATAGCTAAGATACAACATTATTATATCATAAATTATTCTTATATTATATAACAGTTATATTTTATATTTGTTATATTTGTAAATTTTAAAGACATTTAAGACATTTTTAAATTATTTTATATCTCGATTTTGGACTTTATGTTATCTGAATATTTATTAAAACTTAAAGTTATAAAAATTAAAGAGGATACTTTTGCATATTGTAAATTCAAAAATGAATTCCTCTCATTTTTAGACAATTATATTTCTCACACACGTAAATGTATATATTATTTCAGTAATAATGACATTACATTAATATTGCTGAGTGAAAAATTATATAAGTTGATATAATATTGATATATGATATAATGTTACTATTAGTTTGCTGAGATTCTAGCTTCACGCTGTAAGATAGAAAAAAAGAAATGTGTATTATATACTTTATAGCAGCATTTGACTTTTGCATAATTTATGCAAAAATCAAATTTGCATTTTTTTTTTATTTTTGCATTACATTACAGCAATGCCATTCTGCAATATTTAGCTGACCAGTATGATACGAGCGGTAAATTGTATCCAAAAGAACCGAAGTTGCGTGCGATTGTCAATCATCGTCTGTGTTTCAATCTAGCGTTTTATTATCGTAACATTTGCGAATATACTGTAAGTCCAATTGAGCTCTCATATTCTCGTTGCGTTTATATACACATATATTAATCTATAATTGTGTTACAGTTGATGCCGATATTCTTTGATTATGAACGTACGCCTTTGGGTCTGAAGAAAATGAAAATAGCGTTAGATACCTTTAATAGCTATCTGCAACGCGAAAATTCCGAATATGCAGCAGGCAGTAAGTTATTCCTTTATTCGCTATAATGATAAAAGAAATTAATGTTTTCAATTCTCAAGTTCTGTATGTATATACGTTTCTGCATAGATACTTTAACGATCGCCGATTTTCCACTGATAACCGCAACAATGTGTCTAGAAGTTATTGATTTTAAATTGGATGCATGGCCTTACGTGGCGAAATGGTATGACAATTTCAAACATAAGCATCCCGATCTCTGGGAAATTGCGGCGGAAGGAATGCGGAAGCTCGCTTACTTTGAGAAACATCCGCCCGATTTGTCTCATATGGAACATCCAATACATCCGGTACGCAAAAGCGCGTGAAGGATTTTCTGCAGCGAAACTGAATTGTTTTAAACAGATATTTTAGACTTATAGTTTTTTTCCAAGAATGAAAAGAATGGCCATAAAAGTGATTACAGTTACTAAACTAGATTTATTATTGATTTATTATACAATCACATTCGCTTCACATTTTCCTCGTATATCATTGTTAAACTAACATCTCTATTGCATTATATTTTTATAAATATTATAATTACAATCGTCGTTTAATTAACGTTTATGTAATTGACACTATATTATACAAATGAATAAATCTATTGACTTATCTTCCAACATATTTTTATATTCAAAATATGAAAATTGATTGCAAAATTTAG
Source organism: Pogonomyrmex barbatus (assembly GCF_055798465.1). NCBI lineage: Eukaryota > Metazoa > Arthropoda > Insecta > Hymenoptera > Formicidae > Pogonomyrmex > Pogonomyrmex barbatus. The sequence goes on along the minus strand of NW_028297182.1, from coordinate 8,068,964 downwards.
ATGATATTATAATTCTATACATACAGAACAATTGATTGATACAAATAGAAATAATTAGATATTGCTATGAATGAATTCATGAAAGATATAATCGGAAGAAGAATAATCGGAATAAAATGATTCTATGAAAACGTTCTATGTAACACTTATAAAAATATATTTACGATTAATATATTAAGACTTTAAGACTTAATTTAGAGAAGTTTATGTATACAGATATTTTCATTTGAGTTTGACGAGATATTAGTTATATAATATCATCATAACAGATTCTAAACTGATCACGAACCTTAACAATTCTCAAATTTCGATTTATGTTAATTTTATGAAATTCAATATTATATGAAAACGATATATATATATATATATATATATATATATATATATATATATATCTCGTGAATTAATGTCACGTATATCGAATATTTTTAAGATATTAAATATCTCTCATTTTATAGTCATCACAAATCCTTGGAACACTATGGAGAAAGTTCAAGACTTATTACTCATCATTTAGAATTTAAATAAAACTATCAACCCTGTTATATTAATTCTAATTCCGTGAGATAAAAATATCACTATGAGTCAAACATATTGCAGTAAGACATTGTAAATTATTATATTTTCGATACGTTTACTACAAACAATTATCCATTATACGAGTAACAATATCTTTACAGACGAAAAAATGGCTTTAGAGTTAATTTGCTATTTCTGATTGTCTTTATGTATTATTTGTATTTGTTTGTAATTTTCATTAATAACAATATATCGATATTTATGACATTCGTGAATAGTATAGAATGATCAAATGGAGATCTTGATCCAAAAACTATTTCTAGCATTATTCACGGTTTGTTTAAAAACGAATTGAAACCGACAAATTAAATTTAAACTTTTTTGATTTATTCCTGACAATACACTATATTAACATGGAAAATTGAGCTTATCGATATTTCAGCGATTCTGTATCGCTTTTATTTTTTAATATATTAATGCTTGTCTTCCTCATATGCTTTTCTGTAATGGAATACACATAGAGAAATTTTATATAATCGCCTGAACCATGGAGCTATTATTCCCATGTTCAATTGAGCTACAATTATCACACATACATCTACATGTACATTAATATCATTAATACCAAAGATATCTCCGATGTATTTGGGTTCATTATGTAGTAGTAGAGTATCTTGATTGTAGCTTTTTAAGAGATGATCATTGGTGTAATAAAAGAGTAGAAAATATTAACAATGAAATAAAAATATCAGCTATATTCTATTTTTGTTAATATATTTCTGCAAAAGATTAATAATGAGCTCTTTATAAATCATTCTTTATAAGATTTGAGATAAATAACTTTTCCTTACAACTTTATTGTACTACAATAACTTTGCATTTCAACTGTAAGCATCTTGAGATGCTTAATATTTTTTTATAAATAAATAATAAATAAAAAAATTTGAGAAAGTATTCGATCATAAAAAGTATTCGATTTAGAATAAATTCTTTACTTATTTTTATTTAAATTAATTTAAATTAATTTTGTTATTTGTTGCCAGAACTAATATGAGAAACAGTGAGCAAACTGTTCTCAGTATGCTGGTAGATTGACAACAAATTCCATCAGAAATTGTTACCAAATTGACATTAATCATGTTGGCAAGGACATTAAAATCTAACATTATATCTTGTTAATAAATTGTCGTTATATTTTTGCCAACATTCTATTAACTGTATTATACGCTAAATTTTATATCAAATCTGTAATCTTTCTGTCAATAAAATTTATAGCAGAGATCTGTTCTCGATCAGATTTGATTGACTGAGTAAAAGATTAATTAAAAATAACTGATGTTGATGGAACGATGCATCATTAATAATGCTTCAAAGTAGCTCTAAGGATTTAGAAAATGTTTAAAAGTACTGGTAGAATAAATCTATTTCGTGGCCAAGTTCATGCTTACACTTGGACGATAATTTTGGCCAACCGCTGCCAATGCAACTTACGTAGCTTTGCCATAATTTCTTAATTATTGCTTTGATTTTCGGTGTGTTTAGTCACCGAACCCTGCCTGAGGGCGAACGTAGATGCGATTTTATATAACCCGTCCGATAATCGATCACGTCACGCGACGATCCATCTGACATGCCGTGTCTGTGTCTCCGACTCCACCTGCAAACGAAAATTGTGTTATTTAAAGTGATTTTAATAACTGTTAACTAAAAACCTCAATTAACATGCAGAACACTTTTTCTTTTGCCATTTCGACAAGAAAGACGCGTGGAAACTTTCCAACTTTAATATCTTAGATAGTCTATTATCAACGTACAGTTTAAAAAATAAAAAAAGTAAATACGATTACTATTTTTTATATAACTGTCCTTTTTTATATTTTTTTATTTATGATATATAGTGCAAAATAAGTGTAAAGTTCATTATTTTAGATTTATTGTGTTTTGTTTAGCGTAGCAACGTATTAAAAAAACTGTAAATTTAGTTTATTATCTTTTTTTTAAATATTCGAAAGAAAAATATTCTTTTATATTTGCTGACATGTATAAGCAGAAACTTTTGTTTGAAAATTATATATCTTTAATATAATTTTATAGAAAATCCCCACGCAAGAGTATCAAATTTATATCCAACGCAAAAAGTTACGGATATCCCATTGTTATATAAAAATAGTGTCATATAATTTTATCGGGTTTTATCTAATATATAAGAAAAATTTTTCTGATCGATCGAATATATGTATATATAATCGATTGAATCACATGGGATCGACCGTTTGTTTTGCAAAATACACAATTAACAAACTGGATAACAACAATCATTGTTTCGTTCAAATATCGAACAGCATGACATACATGTCAAATGCTTCATTCCAAAAATTTATGTAGAACACACGGTACATTATATATATATATATATATATATATATATATATATATATATATATATATATATATATACAGTAAAAATAAAGATGACTTAGAACATTTGAATTAGAATACCTGCGACATTCAGGAGACAGGATACTAAACAAATCACTATGAGCTAAGGTAGACAAATGCGAAGAAATTTTAAATTTTATAAAGGCATTCCTCATTGCACGCATATGCTTTTATCATATCGATATACAGGGTGTCTCATAAAGATGTTATTAAACTTTTCAATTAAGATTTTGATCGATTTAAAATTACGTTCATTATAAAAAATATAAAAATCAATTCCGATACTCCCGGAATTATAAAATTACAGAAAATGTAAGTTCTCCGGGATGTAAAAAATTTGACAAAAAAAGATTTGATTTTCCTAATTTTATGTGGACTTACGGGAGATACTAAATATTAAAAAAAAAATGAAATACTATGGAAGATACACTTCAGAATAATTAAAAAAAATTAATAAATAAAAATAATTCATTTCTTTGGAATACCCTGTATATACCCGTTATCAGCGACGCTACATCACATTGATCACTTAGGCGCTAGCTCAGGTAGCAATAAAAATATTATGCAATGCAACTTCAGCTGTTTTTTTAAGACGATTTGCGGCTCACTAACAAATCCCTGCTCAATATTTCCAGCATCTTTCGTACCTTGAGCGAAACAACATGGTACAACAAAAATTCTACACGGTGCTACTTGTCGCCAGCCAAACTATCACGATCACGTTCGATCCGATCTTGATCTCTTCCTGCACCTGATTCCTACCTGATTGCTCTCTTACCGCGTCACGCGTGGCTTCGCCACCAGCCTGATCGTTCTCATACCTTGCTGTTGATTACGAGGATCATGCGAATAGCTGTTGCTGACGACGGTGGTGGTCGAGATCGAGGTCGAGGTGATGGAGGTCGAGGTGAAGGGAAGGACACGACGTGATTGGGTTTCGGAGCTGTACTGTTGGGGGTTGTTAACGTGTCGATGAGTGATGGGTTGGCTGTTGCTGCTGCTGTTGTTGTTGTTGTTGTTGTTGTTGTTGTTGTTATTACTGATCGGCAACAACGTCTGGCCGTCTCCGTGCGCAGTGGAAACGCCGTAGCTCCTTAAACGGTGCTGACGTTGCTGAAGAGACGCCCTGCGACTCCTAAGGATATTTCTGCTGCCACGTTGCTGGCCGCCCCCCGTGGTACTGCGTATATACATCAAGCCCGAGACACTCATCAGTCTATCTCTCGATTATCTCCGTGCGGGGGCAAACACCTGCTGGTGGCTTCTCTCGACGGTATGTCTCGTAGCGCGGTATTCTCGTTGATCTTTTTTTTTTTTTTTTTTTTTTTTTTAATGTAATCGGGGACGGTTAGTCGCGTGTTACTCGAAGTTTTCGATATACCCGGATTCTACTCTTACGTAATCTACGTCTAATCTTCCTCACTATTTGCTCACGTTAATCTCGATGATCAAATCAGAGTAGAGGGCACGGGCATTCCCGTTATAGAAATTCGACGCTTAGCTCCTCATCATTGTCATTGGTTGGTAAATAATCAGTATTATAATTTAATTAAACGCAATAATATTAAATATATTTTATATTTTGATTCTGAAAAACGAGACGATAAAAATTATCACGGAAAATTATGTAACATGAAATCTCACTTTAGAAGTGATGCTTCCTTTATAATCTTATATAAAGAGAGGCTCACAAATCTTTATTATTTCCAAAATTAATTAATTTTGCGCAAAGATTGAGATATGCACATTTATTAATTTTATCATTCTTTGTTTGCAAAAATTGTAGTACAAAAATATTTACACTTTGTCTTTCCTTTTAAAAAAAAATTATATGACAACTTCTTAAATCGAACACTCAAACGGAATCAAGATGGCTTTTATACAAATAATTTTCGATATTAATGCTGCTGAATTTCTACAACGGTCAGGTTACTAATTAACTAAAAGGAATAATGGACAAACAAACAAGAATACTTGACTAAATTAGATATTAAGGGCAAAAGATACACCGTTCCAGGATGCTTTACGAGCACGACCGTCAAGGCAAGCTATCTTTTAAGATTTCCGAGAGAAATAGAATTAATCCTGAATCTAATACGTTACTTCGATCCAATTTTGAATAAGGGTTTGACGAATAAAAAACGTGGCTAATACAGACATATAATGCATCGAAGCTAACTGAATGATCAAAAAGAAAATAATATTTGGGAAAAGAAGCGTGAAGAAGAGGCATGCCGAGTGGCTTTAAGAGAAAGATAAGCCAATGAAAAGTAAGCTAAGCTCAAACATATGCATGCAGAATGAAGGAAATTGAAAAAATGTTATAAATCATGCGCCTATTGACATTTATATCGTTTGCTCCTTCACAGAAAATTCATAAAAAAAAAAAAAATTAACAGCTTTATTACAAAATGTTTATTTCTAAAGATATTTTTTAAATTTATATTAATGATTTTAATTATTTAAATAAATAAGAATTTATCTAATATTTAATGTAATTAAATTTGTGATTATTAATTCAAAAATGCTATTTTTGATAAATATTAAGATATAATCATTTTTTGAAAAAAAATATATAAGCATTTTTAAATATTGTATTATATTATATTCGCTTTCATATTTCAATTTTTGCACTACAGTATTCTTTATATACAAAATGATTCATAATTTTTTTTTATTTTTTACAATAATTGAATCGTCTAAAAAATTATTACGAAATAATAATAAGATGAATTTTCAGTAAGATCTGAGCAAGACGTATGAGATGTATCTTCTTACCTTGTACTGTGACTCATGAGGACTACGTTTCTGTAACAGCATATAATGGATCCTGATTGTTGGGAAGCGAATGATGAAGTGATATTGATTTCAAAGACAATACAACAAGCAGCTTAAGCAAATTCAATTTCATTTATCTTTTAATCTTTCTGTCTAAATAATTTAAGTTTGAAATCTCAATAATGTACGTTTTTGTTTTTAAAAAAAGTATTTCGTAAATACCAAATATATTTTTGTACGATTTTTACTAAGAACAGAGAAACTGGCATTTAAATAATATTTAAATAAATTATTAGTGCATAAAACTCGAAAATTTAAAATAATAAATGAATTCTAATAAATATATTTGGCGTTTTTAATGAACTTTTTTAAGTTTAAATACGAAAGTAGTATATAAATCCCATAGTTATTAAAAATTTATTTTGAAATTTATTATTATGTATAAAAATTATTTTTTATAAATTTATATTGCGTAGTTGCAGAATAGTATACAAAATTTAATAAATTTATTTATTTATTTTAATTATACATTAAAGTTTTTAAAACTGCTTTTGAAGCGAAAGTTCAGAAATATATTAAAACAAGAAAAATTAAAAGCTTAACTTATATCGATTAATATATTTCATGATACATCTAAATATATCATATATATCTAAATATATCATAAAAAAACCGTGCAAATATTAGTTTTTTACGCCAGTTATATTGTCATTATTTTTGTATTTTTACTATAAAATATATTCATTTAATTATATTTTAAAACTATTGCATATTCCAGGTATCCTGTAAATTAATATCAGTACTGGTTCTTAATTTTGATGTAAAGCGTGACGATGTGCACGAATTGCCTCTAAATGCGAAAGGAAATCGCAGTATGCTTAAACATAATCGGCTCCACATGGTATCTATGCAACGAAATAAAATATCTCGTATGATCTGAAAATGTTATCGCATGTAGGAGCAATGTGAGCTGCAAAGCTGCAAAGTAAAGGCTGGTGAGACGCAAAATAAATCGTAAGAATTCTTTCAACGCAAATCCAAATTGAAAATTGAAAATTCTTCAAACAAAAGTTAATTGCAAATAATATAATAATAAATTATAAAAAAATTCCTATATTTTCATAGTAATCGCGTGTTTGATCAAGTGTGCTTCGCGACGAAAGGGGGATTTAATTAAAATTGTACGCTTTGCGAAGACGGGTGTATCAAGTTTTTCCAGGAAATATTCTGTGTTACTTTACAAAAGCGATTTATAAAATATATTTTATTACGCTTCGAAAAAGTCGCAAGAACTAAGGCAATGTGAAAGATAAATGTATAGATATATAGATTGGTAAGTCAAGCATATCCTACTTGAGTGAGAGACTACGCGCTGCCTCTATTCTGGTGCTAAACAAGGTAAAAAAACAACAGTCCGATATTGTTGCAAGAGTAAAGAAGATGTATAGAGAAATAGGAAAAATCATCGGACGTACGAAAAATTTGCTAGAGAAACTAAAGACTAAAAGATAAAATAAATAAACTCCGAATTAAAAGTGCATACCATAAAAACGCGTTGTAAACGGAATATAGAAGAAATTTATTGAAACAACGTACCGGAGGAGCCTCGTTATATAATCTGGCCAATTATCCGGAAACATCACGAGGAAGAAACCCACCGCTATGAAGATCATGCCTGCTAATTTCATGCCCATGAAGTACGCCCCGTAAAAAATAACGTCCAATGCTGCGTAATTATATTAATAACGATTAGAATAAGAAATGTATTTTGTGAGTAAAATTAAGATAAAGAAATAATTTTATTAGTTATATTTTTATTTAAAACTTATGTTTTTCTAAATAGGAGGTCTTCTTCGACTCTTATTTATACATTGTTTTCTATAAATTTAATTTTTACTTTGAATTAGATAATATATTGTGAATAAAAAACTACTTTTTTTATTTGTTGATTCATTTCATTTTTTTAAATAATTGATCGACCGTTTTACTTACCAGCGGACACAGGTACAGCTGTTATTAATCCAAGAGTAATGAACAAGTCGTAAGTGAGAGCGATGCTGAAATTGCCGAGCATATTCGCAACTGTGAACAAATCCAAAATTTATTTCACATTTACTTAAATGTTCTTACGAAATAATAATCTAGCTCAGCTAAGTTCTGACCTAAATGGAGGATGCTGGCGGAGAGTAGCGCTGCCCATGGCAATCTTGCCCAATGTATAATTTCCACTCCGGAAAAATACAGGGCCAGGCAAATCGGCCATAACAAGGCCGCGTTACACAAACCAATAAGAGAGAAAAATAAAGACATTTGGCCGAATGTAGTTTCTCCAATTACTTTCTTAAAGAGGACCTAGGACGAACAAGTAACTTATTATAGATTTGACATTACATAGCAATTGTAATTCAGATCACAAAGAGTATTACGCGTTTACTTTATAAACGGCAGAACCAGCTGCCGCTGCTGTAGCTAAAACGACACCTCCCAATGTTGGACTTCCAGTTATGCCGTCCATATAGGCTAAGAGCGCGATGCCGGTATTACAAAGAATCACTGCAACTATCTGATAAATAATGAAAAAAACTTTATATTAATAAAATGACGGAATTAAAATTTTCCTCACAGATATACATAAAATAAAAAAAAAATACTAAAGTATGAATGCCAAGACATTACATGTGAAAAACATCATTTTAAAGCTTTTACAATACTAGCTTTATCATCTATCTCATTAGTTTCAACCTCAAACTATTCTCGAGATGAAAAATTGAATGACCTTTTTCTTAAAACTACTAACCCTTACGCCCACGAATTGCTCGTGAAGAATGACCCATGATAGCAGGTAGACGCATGAAACGTTGGTTGCGAATAACGCCATTACGTCTGTGGCTAACAGTATCCTTAACGAAAGTATGTACAAATAATTTGTGATGACCCAGAGACCGCAGAAAAGACTGCATCTAATTAAGAAGCGGCCGCCAGTAAAACCCTTGTCGCGGAAACCACGAAGACTCTCGACTACTATCTCGGAAGGAGTGGCGCACTTGGTTCTGACAGCCCGACAGAGAAAGTATACCGGAAAATACAGAACTTCCCAGTTGGTGCAGAACCACGTCGTAAAGAAGGGCGCGTCGTACGGAAGGATGATCTGAAAGTGTAACGTCATCTCGTTGCGACGTGAAAGAAAAAGGAGCAGGAAGATTTAAATAAGTAAGCTCACATGTTGATGATGAAGTCCGCTCGCAGAGGAATTCACCAAGTCGGACGTTTCCGAGAGCTTGCTTGACTTATGAAAGTATAAATACTTAATGCAATGAGTCGCACCGACCCAACTCGCTGTTACGCATATCGTTACGCATACCCCGAAATATATCTGCAATTATAGGAATAATCTGAATTTAAATGATATATATATATATATATATATATATATATATATATATATATATATATGCGTGTGTGTATACATAATTTCGATGTAGATATCGAAATTTTAATAAATTCTGTAACGCATGACTTTATTTCTTTTTTTGTCATTAATGTTTCGTTCAATTTATTTCATCTATTCTGTTTCATTTACTATTCGCGACTTTTACACAACTTCAAATTAGAGATGCAATTCCAGAGACCTTCTTCGCGCTTTCCGCGCAGCAGGAAGCAAGGCAGGCCGCAATCGAACTGGGTTGCTGTGACTGCTGAACAACCGGTGTCGGAGCCGAGGTCATATGACTCGATTGAGTTTGACCTGTCGATTGTACATCCCCGCCACCGCCGCCGCCGCCGCCGCCGCTTCCAACACTTCCGGTGGCCTCCAGGGTGCGACAACTCGACGCAGAATCGCCGCATCCATCGGCGACACTGCAACCCTGCTGCTGCTCGCATCCTGAAATATTGACATTTATGCCGAATTTTCATTCCACGGTATCTCACTGGGACGGAGATACCTTTGTTTAAGTTTATTCTCGCGCAAAGTGAATTTTAAGCGGTATCTATTAACTCAACTGGTATCCATAGTTAGATCGCAAATTGTATGTTGGAGGCAACAGGAGGAAGCTATAGATCAAATCTATTTTTATCCGGCTGAAAAGAAAGCTGTGTACAGTGTATGTGTGCGCTTGTTTTTAACAAGGGAAAGTGATACGACATGTGCAGCTCTTCCAAGCGTGTTCCGTGTTTTGAAATTTTGCAGCTTTATATCGAGGCAAAATATGCGAATCAGCGAATCGAATCTATATTACGCGCATATCAGGCGAGCGCTTCAATAAAGCAAAAACGACACTAATACTAAAGAGCTGACATAGTCTTCCTTTAGGATTTTGAAGTGTGTCTTTTCTTTGGAAATATTACACTACTCTATAAATCCATTGTTGCTAAATTTTTTGCATTCTCTAAACAGTATTGAAATACAGTTGTAGATTATTCTATGGGACCTCATTTTCAAAGCCGCTCTTATAATCTCCTTCCAGCCACAGATTTTACATCTAACAAGCAATTTTCTTTGGGAAAACTTCGTAACAGATTATTTACACTTGTTCCTAACATTCACAGAACATGCAATAATTTTACAATTGTTTTAAACAAAAATTGCGTTATGACGTCTAAGTAAAAAATTAATCAACGACAAAAACTCGTCTTATTTTTAAAATCTTGCGTGAAACTTCACTGAGATATAACGAGATAAGACGAGATTAAAAGTCATCAAGACCCTTTAATCTTCCACACGTTTATCGTAATTTTTCAAATCTCAACTAGTCACGACAGCGATTATCAGCGAACCCTCATTTTCTTTGATTTATTCACCCAATATCTACGACTAGAAGAATATTCAGGGGAGGAGGAAAGGATTAGTCCAACACAATCTGTACGATATATCAACTCGCAAATTTACCTGAAGCGTGGAGCGCAATCTGGATGGGGGTGATGAACGGACCGTGAGTCTGCTGATCTTCGACGAGGGTTATATTCGACGCACGCGATCGTCGGGGGTGAAATATCGTTGGTACTTCACCAACTCCTCCGCTACCCATGGCTTAAGCGCGTTCTTTAAAACATGTCATTAGAAAGAAGGGAAAAAAGAGAGAGATCATACGTGAGTCACGCGGGACACGTTACAGCAAAACTCGGGGTTACATCAACTTCGAACCGAAATTCATGCGAAGCACATCCTGGTGCACATCGCAACTTCCCTACGGATGCACGTATACTTGTTGATCCCCAGACATGCTTGCGGGCGTGCACACAAACACACCCTAGCGTTCGCCAGAGTCGCTTCGCGCGCGCGCGCGCGCGCGCGCGCGCGCACACACACACACACACACACACACACACACACACACATGCACAATATCCGGAACCCAATATTCGATAACCATTATCGTAGATTCGATACTCGTTACGATGACAAGTGCGAGTTCAACAGCGATAAGATCTCCGCTCGTCGAGTAGCATCGTAAAATCGGTAGAAAGTTTATATGAAGCCGCAAAGTCGGGACGAGTTTACGCGAAGCCGAGTTTACACGAGTGTAATTTAGATAAGAAAAAAATTTTCAACATTACAAGTATAGCGCTCGTATTGTATATTGATTTCGCACAACAAACACGGAGACCACTTCCGCACTTCGATATCTGATCTCGCCAAAGCAAAGTCGCTTGCTGAGATGAAATCAATTATGATATATATATATATATATAGAATTGGACGCTATATATATCGCTCGTTTGCTATAGCAACGATATAAGTTAAAAATTGTCATTTTTGAATTGTTTGCAAAAAAGAACGTTTTTGCAATTCTTATTACTGGTAGAAGGACATAATTAAACTTCTAAAACTCTTAAAAAAAATTTCATCAAAAGTGTTATAAGACAAAAAAGATTGCTTTTAATGATTTCACTATTAGTCAGTGAGAATTCAATATATACTGAATAAAAAGTGAATTAATGATATTTTTATTCTTTTACAATCAATTACTACATCAAAATTGTTGATATATAATATTACAAAATTTCAATGATATAATATTTCAAAATATTCAAAATCAATTCCTAAAAAATTTTATTTTTTCAATTACTGTTGTAGCAAATAAGCGATATACATATATATATCAATTTACAAAGCATGTTTGTACTTAAGTATCCAATTAAATCAGTTATGAAATGAAATGAGTTTTGAAATGAAGCGAATAAATTGTTTTTTATAGCTATAGCGACTAAATGTTAGAGTTTAATAAATTTTGCAGGATAAACACATGAAGTTTATACTACATTGCGATTGTTACTGCGAGCATTATAAACAACTGCCAAGAGTGCGAGATTAGCAAAATTAAAAAAAGGCATTTTTCAAATAAAAGCGTGCAAATTCGAATACATCTATAGCGTGTTAATTGATAATTTGATAAGTACAAATAAGTTCGAAATCAGGCTGTTTCAATTACGTTCATTTCTATTAAATTAACTATATAATCTCAATTTAAATCATCTTTTATTTTTTTTAGTTTTAAGAATTAGAAAAAGATAAAGATAAATTAAAGAAAGATAAATAATCTATAAATCAATTGATAGGAACAACCATCATAATCACATAATAATTTATTTAATCACATATAATTTTTACTATCAAATTAATTAATGCTGAAAATCATCACTTTACCGAGAATAATCACCTGTTTTTTTTTTTAAACATAACAATTACTTGGGATGTTTTTTATGTCCTAATTGAAGATTGCTGTCATTAACAATATATTGTATATTATTGATTCTGTATCGATAATATTTCGATTTATTTATCATTTAAGAATATAGAGAGATTAATTTACAATTTTCTAGAAAAAGTAGAAGTAAAAAAAGTATTAAACCGAATACGCACGTTACAAGTAGATTGATATGAAAGTATGAAAATTGAATTCGCTACTCGAATATAAAAATCACCCGAGATGACTATTCTCAGTTCAAGCCGGTTTTGTCAAAAATTTCGAAACCGGATTATTTTAAACATTATTACGCACTTAAATTTGCCGACGTAAACAAAAGATCAACTTGGTGACGCGATAATTGCCAATTACGAGGCGATTCCACGTTGTGAAAAGTCGCATGCCCATTCTCGGATATCGTCGAGATGAAGGAACGGGTTGGAATGCGGGCTGAAGAAATAACGTACCTTCCTTACGTTTCTCTTCTGAAGTCGCGTCGTTTTCGAGTCGCGACGTATCCATGGTTCATGATACCACCCGGTGATCTCTCGAGCTTATAGTATATGACAAGTACGTATCGTATTTGTATTGTCACGAGGCCGATGTCACAACGATGACATCGCGCCGCGTGATCGCGGACTCGCGCGCCGATCGAGCGGAAACGAGATCCCACCCTGATTTCGCTCGGCGATCGACGTTATTTAACAACAAATCCTGTCTGCGACGTAATTAATTAACCCGAAGCGGCGCGACTCGTCGCCGCCAAGAAATGCGCCGCGCACCTCATGAGCCGTTTATTATTATGAGACACGCGCGATTCTCGAGGTCGTCGCAACACCCTCCGACGAGGGAGGGTGAGAAACGACGGACTCTGCGTGCACTATACCGTCTCTGGCCAAAGAGAGCTCGGTCTCTCAAGCGTTCTGCCATGCCATTGATTGCCAGGTCAGTCTCATGAAAGCCTCGATATGTTCGCTGAGCGGCTTGCGTCTGCGCTCGTACCGCCTGCAACCCCTTCGCTCGTCCGCGCCGTTTCTGGCTGCAGCTACAAGGGTGTAACGCCTACATACCGGGTGTCCTAAAACTATTACTTGAACACGTCCACCCATCCCACTTTGCGTCTTGGTGGGCAAGTGAAAGGGAGGCGTAAGAACACAGCTAGAAAAAAGCTTTTTTAATATTGCATCTATTAAGTCACATATTTTGTACAATTTGTTTGTTTTTGTACAATTCTTAAACTATCGAATGATCGAGAGATCACTTTATTTCTTATCTTCCAATATCCATAAAAAAAATTTGGAAAACGTTATTCGAATAATCAGGATAATTACTATCGTTATTCGAATTATCAGGATAATTATTATCAGGATTATAATATGAAGTCTTTTATTACAAAAAAAAAATCTCTAATTGTAAAATTTGTATACCGTTATTGTTATTAAAATAATGAAATAATACATACAATGTCATTAAATTAAATAACATATTTTATTTCTTTGTATGATTAGACTTACGATAATTTGAAGTCGAAATCTGAACAATATAATTGTATAATCAATTGTCACGAAACTACTCTTATTGTTTGTTTCAAGTATTTTCTCTACTTTATGCTCCTTAACTTCTACTATTTTGCGTGACTAACTCGGAAAGAACTTTTTCTTATACATATTCATAAAGCGCAGTATCGCACTCAATGTCACATCGATTAACAGCAAGATAAAAAAATAAATGTTACACGGGGCTTGAGGTGTTTTTGGTATAAGAAAAAATAATCGACAAGTAGCTGAAAAAATATTTTATTCTGTATTTTCTGAAATAAAAGATTCAATTAATTCTAAAA